>NC_133482.1:12757206-12913243 GCF_025370935.1 Choristoneura fumiferana | reverse complement strand
TGTGAAAACCGCATCAAAATCCGTTGCGTAGTTTGAAAGATCTAAGCGTACAGACAAAAAAAGCGACTTGTTTTTATACTATGGAGTGATGAATTGAAATTAACTCTGTCTGTTCCGGTATCACGTCGAAACCGACTGGTTTCGACTGTCAAGGGGCTGAACATAGGGTACTTAGTTTTTATCTCCAAAAGCAACCCTTAAGGGGAGAAAATGGGGGATGAACTGACTGGAGTGAGCTGGATGAAATTTGGTATGGATATATTTAATTTTTTATACACCATCAAGATCACCAAATACTTGGAAACGTCCAGAGTGGTCATTAATATCGACTAAGCCAAAGCGATCAAGTTGTTCGGGTCATCCACTGAGGACAGATCCACTGAAGCATCTATAATTTGCAATCTTTAATCATTGTAATTTTAATTATAGAAGACAGCAGGGCTACTCCGAAACTCGAAACTCGAAGTTCGTGTCGTGCGGTCCCTCTGACACTTATACTATTTAATAAGAGAGCGAGAGGGACCGCACGACACGAACTTCGAGTTTCGAGTTTCGGAGTAGCCCTGCAGCTTCTGAATGACAATGACAGAATGGCGATCTTGCACTTGACAGTATAAGTATATGTAAGTAATTGATTTTAAAATGAAGTTCTTCCATGAAGCCAGTGACTTTCTTTTATAATATATAACCTATCTGAAGTTACGTTACGTGAGTTTTTATGACACGACAAGAAACTTTCCCGGGCCATGGGATGGATAGTTCCCACATAGTCAAACTCTAGCCAGGCCATGGGGTGGTATCAACCCACATCCTAATTCTGGTCATACACAGTAATGCATGAATATTTAGCATTTTTTATGATTAAATTGCTTTCGTCCGCGTACGTAACCAAGTTTTGTAACTAGCTACGAACTAGGAATTTTTTTTCTTGGTTTGTAACCAGGTTACAAACAAGAAATTAAATTTTGATGGTTTTGTTTTCCTACGTAGCTAGGTTACAAACTAAGAATTTTTATTTCCTTCTACGTAGTTGGGTTACGAACAAATAATTATTAATTAGAAATATACAAAGACATGGACGACCCGTCATAGTCGTCGACGGAGGCCAACTACGTGGAAAAAGAGGAAGAGGGAAGGGTGGGAGGGAGGCGGGCGTCCGGATCTCTCACTCATCGTACGAAACACAGTAGCAGGACTAGCCAGCTCCTGCTTCACGTCGATATTCTGTGAGAGTGTGGTACTACCCCGGTCGAGCCCGCCCATTCGTACTGCAAACCAAGAACTGGCTACAGTGCGGCTCTACCACTAACAATTAACAATATAATTAAAATAAAAACAAAAAAATGCTTAGTGCACCTTTCTGAGAATGACCCTAAACTGAAATACTCAATATTTACAAGTCAATTCAATCTAAGGACTGTCAAGTGCGTCATAGAATAATCGTGAGATAGACGTATGCAGTGACAAGTCCGCACTGTTTTCGTGAATTGTCAAATCAGTTAAATATACAACTTACGATTCTATGCCAGTCAGACAAGGTTTGTTGTTGCAGTCTGGATACATATTTATGAATCAAACGGCGTATACAAATATTTGCCAAATTGGTGTGGTTATATGTATATGGAACCCATTCATGTATACTTATTTTTGCCTACGAGGTGGATACATTTAAATGGAATTTATTTAAGTATGCAACTTTCTGAAGCATTTTGTGATTACATAATACTGAAACAGTTTAATGAATACAATTTTTTGGTGTCAGTAATAGATACATATTTATGATGAAAATGTGTGGCTACATATTTTTCAAATTTTTTTGTGTATACATACTTTTAGACGTGACTGTACCTACGAATAGAGAAGTCGAAAATGAATTTTGAGATTTTGTATCATTCATTACAACACTACATTTTTCCACTTTCGACTGGTATTTCCGCTGTATAACTTTCAAACTTTCCATTCCGTGACTGTTTTCTATCACGAAACCTATCCTTCCGTGCCGTTTGTGCAAAACGGGCAAGGTCATGTGAGAATAGGTAATTAGTAGTGGATGAGTCGGCGAAGGGCCGAGTTCCTGGCCTCACGCAATCAGGGTAAGCGTTAGGAGGGTGAGGTGCTGATCCATTGCTTTGTAGAAGTGTATTTTTTTTTTATTCGGCTGGATGGCAAACGAGCAAGTGGGTCTACTGATGGTAAGAGATCACCACCGCCCATAAACATCTGCAATACCAGCTGGGCTACTACGAAACTCGAAACTCGAAGTTCGTGTCGTGCGGTCCCTCTGACACTATTTAATACGAGAACGCGAGGGACGGTTAGAAACGAACTTCGAGTTTCGAGTTTCGTAGTAGCCCAGCAGGGTTATTGCAGATGCGTTGCCAATCTAGTGGCCTAAGATGGGATACCTGAAGTGCCAGTAATTTCCGTATGGACTCTTCCTTACAAAGTTAATGCTTTAACTGGTGCGGTTTTGGTAGAGACTAAAAAATTACGAAGGACGTAACAAAAGTAAGAAAACGTAAAAATGCTTGATGAATCACCCTCAGGTTCGGACCCGATGTCCTAAGCCCTGCCAATAATATTATGTATGTGTGTATGTTTCTTAAACTTTCTTGTTCAATTGGCTAGACAGATTTTCATGTAATTTGTTATGTTGACAGCTAGACGCCTAGTTTTAATCTCGATATTCGGTCGGAGTGACATAGGCTACATTATATTTCAATATAGCATCTGCAAAAAAAAATATGGCGGAGGAATGAAAAAAAATTAGCCCATTCTAAATACATATGGGTTATAATACTTTTAATCTCCCGTTTTCACATATGTATCAAAAAGTGTAAAATAAAACATTAAATTATAGAAATCAAAAACCCAACTGCCAAAACTAAAAGGAAGAAAATAAGTTTAGTGGTCTAGAACTCTGTTAAGTAGCTAATTTAAAGTTCAATAGTCGGGACCCATTTAAATTGTGACGCTCAAAAACTCTTAGTAATGGGTCCCGACTGTTGAACTCTAAATTAGCTACTTAACAGAGTTCTAGACCACTAGACTTATTTTCTTCCTTTTGGTTTTGGCAGTTGGGTTTTTTTGATTTTTTTAATTTAATGTTTAAGAAAGAAAGAAAGAAATAAACATTTATTCGTGACAAACAAGAACAATGGATAAAAAAATAAATAAAGAAAAATATAGTTTTATGTACCGTAAACTGCTACAACTTTGCCCTCTGGCCCCAACATTGCCTGATTCGATTTAGAGTCGATAACTTAGCACCCTTTAGGTTTTTTATTTAAAAATCCCCCGTAATAATAATTTCCGTGTAGATAAAAGTTTAAAACCTATAAGAGTGCTAAGTTATCGACTCTAAATCAACTCGGGCAATATTGGGGCCAGAGGGCAAAGTTGAAGCAGTTTACGGTATGCCACGAAATGGTCCCAAATCAGCAATCTGCCGGTCTTGCGAACGGCGCTGGTCTTCCTTTGGGACCATCGGGGTCATCATACATTAAAAAAAATACATCATAAAATACAGTGAGACCGATAAAATTTTCACTCATTTTCATTTCACTTTTTTTCATTTTCATTGCGATTGACAGCGTCAGAAACGTCAGGCAATACGGCCTCAGGTCTCTAGACTACGTACTTATAAATACCGTATTTTCTGCTTGATGAAAAATGTTTCTCAAAATAGGACCAGTATTGGATATCGTCCACGATTCGGTTAGCTAGAGAGCCTTCTGATGCGCCCTGGCTTTCGGAAGCAGATAAGAGGCCGCGATAACTTTGTATCTCTGATGGATTACACCCATTCATCAGCGTTTGAATAAGGCATGTAATCACCTTTCTTTCGGCCCTTTGTGTACGCTTAGAGCTCGTTTGCTGTAGCTCTGAGTTGATGTTCTTTGGACAAATAACTAGCTTTATATCGCGGATTCACTCTACCTAGTGTAAGAATAAAACCGGCCACGAGCGTGTCGGACACGCCCGAAATAGGGTTCCGTAGCCATTACAAAAAAAAAAAATTTATATATTCCAAGTTTAGGTATATTTTATACCATAGGCTGCTCTTAAACTACTAATAATTCTCAAGCAAACTTAGCCGTTATAGTTTTCCTTTAAAGTTTGATAAACTTACTACCATTCTGAATTTTTTCGAAATTGTCCACCCACCGGTTTAGATTTTAGAGGGGGGGGAGGAAGCTCGATTTTAATGAAAATTTGCACTTTAAAGTTGAATATTTTGCAAACAGATCACTGAGTCGAAAAATCGTTTTAGCAACCCCCTAATAATTTTGAAAGATTAGAGCTATCCAACGATACTCCACACTACAAGTTTGGATGAGAAAAAAAATCACCCCCACTTTATGTCTATGGGAGGTACACTAAAAAAATATATTTTTGAAATTTTTATTGTACTTGTACTTATTCGTGCAAAATTACAGCTTTCTGGCATTGATAGTCCCTGAGCGCCGCGGACGCGGACGGACGGACAGACAGACAGACAGACATGGCAAAACTATAAGGGTTCCGTTGCGAAATCCATGCGAAAGCCATTTTTGCGAAATCACTTCTTGCACTGCACTTTATGATCCTCTAAGAATATATTCAGATTATTTCTTTACCTTTATTTATGTCCCAGTGCAGGCCAAGGTCTCCATTCTTGACCTTTAGGTCCATCTTCCTATCAGAGCCACATCTGGCCACTCACTCAGTTCCGCGTTCAGAAACAAAGAAAGACAAAGAATGTCTACCAAATTTCAAGTCTCTACCTTCGGTGATTCAGGTTGTGCTTTACAGGACCGGATTAACCATTATAGGCAACTGCCTAGGGGCATGCGCGCGCATTAAAGAAATTGAAAATCCATACTAATAGTATGAATGCGAAAGTGTGTGTGTTTGTATATTTGTCCGTCTGTCGAAACGGAGCGATGGATCGATGTGATTTTTGGTATAAAGATAGTTTATGGGCCAGAGAGTGACACATGTTACTTTTTATCCTGGAAAAATGCACAGTTCCCGAGGGAACAGCGCGCAATAAATAACCGAATTCCACGCGGGCAAAGCCGCGGGCAGAAGCTAGTTGTTTCAAAAAGTAAAAATTCTGTTGAAAAATATGAATCCTTTCGACGCATGCTGTCAGTTAATTTGATTGAACTTGAAAAAAGCTGATGATCTTCAAATTGCTGAAAAGGGCCCCGAGAATTTGCTTTGCCTAGGGCCTGAAATGGTTAATCCGGCCTGGTGCTTTATTTCAGTCTTAAACTATATCTGTCCTATAGGATCCTGTCACGAGCGCAAGTGTCGTTGTGACTTGAATCATCTGTAAAAGATGTCGAGGCCTATTATTATTATTAAATTATCTCCATACTAAATTTCATCAAAATTAGCAGCGGTTGAAGCGTGAAGAGCTAATAGAATAAAGAGACAAATAGACGTCGCTTTCGCATTTTTTTTAAATTAGTAAGGATGATGCAAGTCAATACAAGTACTTTAGTTTAGTAATTAGTACCATTAGAGTAAAAAGTGCTTTACTCTGGCGTAGATGTTTACTAAGTTTAATTAAACGCAGTCACAATCAGGGCTCATTAATTGCTACACGGCCAAGAAAATCTTTAACGACCAATTGTGCTTAACTTTCCAGTATTTATGTACCCACATAATGGTTCATTTAAACCAGCGGCAAACGACCCTTCCCTAAAGCTCTCAAATAATTATAAAGAAAACAGACACCTGGCCTTGTACTACGAAGTGCAAAATTCGATCTTCGTATCTTGCGTCCCGTTGACGCTTATATTATTCAATAAGAGAGCGAGAGGGACGGTACGAAACGAAATTCGATTTTCGAATTTCATAATAGCCCCCTGGCTATAAATCTTAATTTCAGGCTTTCAAGGTCGTATCTGAAATACAAGGCGGTTGCAGACGCTCCGTTTGCTGGGCTAATTTTGGAGAGAGCCATTAGTTATAATAATAATAATAAATTCATTTATTTCGGGCAACTTGGCCCATACAATAAATACCTTACAGGCTAACATACATATTTATAATCAATATTTAAAACTAATTTGCGGGCGAATAATTCTATCAAATCACAAGCTATCTGTAGGGCTACTACGAAATTCCAAAATCGAAGTTCGTATCGTTCCGTCCTGCTGACGCTAATATTATTTCATAAGAGAGCGAAAGGGCCGGTACGATACGAACTTCGAATTTCGATTTTCGTAGTAGCCCTACTGTCCCGGCTACCCCAGAGTACTCGTAGCTCTACAGTTACTTACGTTAGCATCTCATAGGATTTTTTTTTCACGAGCTTTGAATACGATTGCAAAAAAATTAGTAACATTTTACCGTCGAGGGCTAGGGATACGTCTTTGAACTGGTTCTCTGCCTTTTCCCAACTGACGGCACCCAACTGTTTCACTTGTCAAACTCTTTCATTTCCCAACTCGCGATTTTCTATGATTTTTTTTCGGAACTTTCATAAAACAAACCTAACCTAATCTACTGTGTTCTATAAAAGCCACATAAAAGCATAAGAAAATACATTGAGAAAAATTTTTGGTTTCGGAGAAAATTCAGTTGGCAAATGAAACATTTGGCAAACCATAATTCTGCGAAAAAGCAAAACCCGCTTTGAACCATAGAGAGGTACCTAATCTACGATTTGTAGTAGGTACCTAATAGAGTTTCTTGATCTATACTTACCTATTGCACGGGGTCTCTACTCTACTTAGTGGAATATAATTTAAAATCACTTAAAAAATTGCAGTATTTACGTACGAAAAAAAACAGGATATTTCGGATTTTTTTCTTTAGAATTATGCTTTGGGGCCTTACTATACTTTTATTTATGATATCGATCACATTAACCTACATCTAAAATCGTAAACCTGACTGCAACGAAAACGATTAAAACTTTATTCTTTAGTAATAAAATTACTCAACTATTTTCATGAATAGATTATAATATGAAACTGAACAACAAATTGTGTAACAAATACACTTAGATCTGTTAACGGCTGTTACTCAACTACTACCGGTCGGATCTTAATAACCTAATTCACGAAACTTTATACTATCTCCATTACACTCTGCCTTTGAAAACTAACCGTCTGTAAACGTAGCACGATTGCTTATCGAAGTATAAGGTTTAAGTCTTTACGTCATTATGTATGCAGCGAGGTGTAATGCATGCAAGCCTCGCTCCGGTAACGAATCGGATTCAGTCGCGGGCTTTTCCAGTGTGTTGATGCGCTCTTTTACATGAAGAAATTATTACTATACTTAGGGATATAGGGGAGACCGTGGAGAGTTGTAACAGAGGAGAATAGTGATAACATCGACTTTTTGGCGCTTATTATCAGCTAGCGATCTCGCAATAGCGCGCGTTACTTAGTACAAGTCTCGAACTATCAAACGCTTGCTGTTGCGAGCTCGCTAGCAGTTAATAACTTCCCAAAAATCGACGTTGTCACTACTCTCCTCTGTCACAACTCTCCTCGGTCTCCCCTACATAGATTAAAGACAGTAATGAATTTGCCTTTAAGGCTCCATTTCCACCAGAGATGTGCGAGAGTGTGTTGCGAGGTATGTGTTTTTCATGAACAAATAGGAACGCTTCATTTACCTCGCCTCGCTCCGCTCAGCTGTTTCCACCAGAGATGTGCTGTGCGAGAATACGAGTAGGTAAATGAAGCGTTTCTATTGGTTCATAAAAAACCCATTCCTCTCAACACATCCTCGCATACCTTTGGTAGAAATGCGGCCTCCGTCCCACTGCTGGGCACAGGTCTGCTCTTGGAATGACCGTCTTGGCCGTAGTTCCCAAGCGGCCCCAGTACGTATCAGGAACTTCACACGCACCATTGAATTGCTTCGCAGGTTGTGCAGGTTTCTTTATGTTAATTTACGTAATTTGTCGATGGCTGCGCCGTTTTCAGAAGAGATTGAATTGAAAGAAAACTGCCAGTATTCAATTATCTAAACAGTATGCAACCTCGCTAAACATTTAATTGGCGTATGCTGTTTTCGTAACTTCTAAGCTAAGCACAGCAAAAATAGGATTTAAAAACACACACAACCTGCTTTAAAGTATAGAGTAATCAATTATACTCTCGTTCTGTACTAACTACTATCGGGTTTTCCGTTATTTAATTAACACCTTGTGTAACATTGTATGTACTCCCATTTACTAACAAACACCCTTGAACAGGGAGCCGGATCCTCGATTGGTCACGATCAGTCACGATAATATAAGCAGGCCTCGGTCTAGTAACGAATCGATGTTTCAGCGCGGGCCTTC
Source organism: Choristoneura fumiferana (assembly GCF_025370935.1). Lineage (NCBI taxonomy): Eukaryota > Metazoa > Arthropoda > Insecta > Lepidoptera > Tortricidae > Choristoneura > Choristoneura fumiferana. Next base: position 12,904,944 of record NC_133482.1, on the reverse strand, counting down.
CCAACGCGGTGTTGACACACACTTAGTTTCGCAACCAAATAGTTAAGCTGTAATTTATTGAATCAGGCGCTACTTCGTAGAGGTCGATATCAAATGAATTAAAATGCAAGTCAGAGTCATATTATCTTTTTCTCAAAAATGTCCGTAAAAGTTGACATTATTCTTTACATATATCAGAAGGTGAAGTGCATAGTTTATGGTCAGCGAAAAATTAAAAAGTTAAAAAGATTGCAGGCGCACTAGCTCGACAATAATGAATTAGCGCGCCTGCAATCAGTAACATTTTTTTTAAGTTAAAAAGGCCATGGAAATGTTGGCACAAGTCGTATACAGCCAAGTCTAATGGCCGGTATCAGATATTTTGTTGGAACTCCGGACTTTTTCTATTGGGTCTGAAATAGCTTGTGGTGTTTTCGGTGGAAAAATACACCTGCAGTTTATTTTTAATGAAAAAAGGCGGGAAAGCATAAGAAAAATATTGGAATAAATTTGAATTTTATAATATATTTTGAGAAAAAGTTTATTCTATTTCAGAATTATTCACCATTTTTGAGAAAAGCTTTATATTATTCTCGCCTGGAATAGCAATTGCTGGCTTCGTATTAGTTAAGCGGACTCGCAAGCTCGTCCTTTTAATACTCATACTCAGCCAGCAATTGGCTACTTCCAGGCCACGACAATAATCTACTATATTCAATTTAGGCTGTAACAAGCGCTCAAATGAATGTCAAAAACCTTTCTTGAGAAAAATCCGGCAAGGAACTCAACGAGGTATAAACAATCACTTTGCTCACCCGCGACCTTAGAATATCTACGTCTATGTAACAAATGAGTAACAGAATTAAGATTTAGAACAGAGAATTAAGATTTGAAAACAATAATGTGATACATCCATACTAATATTATAAATGCGAAAGTGTGTGTGTTTGTATGTTTGTCCGTCTTTCACGTCGAAAAGGAGTGACGGTCGACGTGATTTTTGGCATAGAGATAGTTTACGGGCCAAAGAGTGAAAGGCTACTTTTTATCCCGGAAAATGCAGTTCCCGAGGGAAGAGCGCGCGATAACCGAATTCCACGCGGGCAAAGCCGCGGGCAAAAGCTAGTAAGCTTATATATTAGTCTAGAACTAGTATAACAAGGAGACAACTGTACCCAAACGCAAAAATATTTCAATTTAACGTCCTGCCCATGAATTATCAGTTTACTGAAAAGCTTTATCTCGCCAAAAACCATGATTTATTTACCCCGCTTTTACCATTCCATTGCAACATTTTTTTTACACTTTACCAGTATTTTTCATTTCATTTTAATACAAGTGTCTCACCCCGGCTTCGCATGGAAGCAATTAAAAAAAAGTCACTAGTCAAAGGCCTTTCACATTTTTCAGCTCCTTTTTCCAAAAACAAATTATACCCGTGGAAAGCTAGGGTGCGTTGCTATATGTGTCATATGAATAAATTTTCCGTGAAAAATTATCAAAGTTATGCTGAAAAGTGCATTAGGTAAAATTCGTTCCGTAGTTTAAAAGTTCTACGCGTATGTAAAAATGGTAGTCATGCGGGGAAAACGTGCCAGTGCAGTGGGTAAGTGTACGCAATGACATACATTTCGGACTGAAATGTATAGTATTTAGAGACTGCACACCAGGACCGGCCATTCTTACCGGGCTGGGTCACCGGTCCCGGAAAGTAAACCGCGGCGCGCGGCGCGGGAGCGCCACCTCGTAGAATGTACTTTGGCACGGCAACGACGAATGCAACCGGGCCCGGCCGGGTTGAGAAACATACCGTTATCGGGTTGCAATCTCTAATGGGATTGCGTACACTTACCCACTGCGTACACTTACCCACTGCGTACGTTTACCCTACATGACTCTACCTGGTAAAAATGAAGATTGTAAAATTATGTGCAAGTAGAACCGACAAAGACCTCTTTCTTATACAAATAAATGTGATAATCCTTAGTGTTTTTTCTCTCATAAAGAATGGAAAATGGAAAATGGTAAAGGTTCTTTATTCGAGAGTTTCAAGCGCCTCTTTTTCGACGTCCAGTTGTTTTTTTTTAATGGACTTGTAGCATTTACCTAATCCCATTTTCGATTATTTTTTAGACGTCCTGTACTTATACTGGATAACCTGGAAACTGTAACAGAATCTTCTACCATGTCAACAAAAATGTGCCCACGAAAATCATATAATAAAAGCTCAAATAATGACAATAATGCATTATACTTTAGATATTAAAACCCTACCCTATTTAGCTTTCACATAGCTAGACATGGACAACAAGCTACTTGGAATTTCGTAAAATGAGAGCTTTGGGCCGTCTTCCAATACGAGTTACGAGTACACTCAAGCACAAGCACCCGAAATACCGTAGGTACCTATAATACGTGACTCTGCCAAATTACGGGGCATACTCTATAATGGCTTTGTGCCAAGTTATTAGTAATTATATCTTAATGTGGTCTGAACTAGAAGTTCTTAAACTTCTGACTTAAAGCTTCACGAGCCGCTAAGTTTCTTATAAGTTTCCCACATACTGTAGCCACATTAAGCCGTAAATAAAAAAACTAAAACAAAAGCTTATTTTGTTCATGATAGACAATCCGGGGGGAAAAACGCGAGTTAGGTGTGTTTTTGAGGAATTAGGGGCTGTTACACCATCCACTGATTAGTGTTAACTGGCGGTTAGGTGTGATGCCGTCTCTATTTGTTTTGTTCGAATAGACCGATATGGCATCACATTTAACCATCGGTTAACACTAATCAATGGATGGTAAAACAGCCCCTTAGTGTACGGACGTTCTGGGAAAAATTTAGGCAACCCGGTGGGAATCGAGTTGTTACGAAGACTCGCTTATTAATCCGTATTGTTTTTAAAACACCTTTTGTATCGTGTATGCATATATTTATTGTTTTAAAAACAATACGGATTAATTCAGCAGAAGGTTGGGGACGGCCTGAACACCCTAATAAAGGTTTTCTCGGATTTTTTGATTTAAAACGCACACTTTTGACGTGATACACTGGTGATACAGAAAAAAACATTTACGAGTACAGTTGGCATCTATAAATAATCAGGCGTTACTTTACTGAGGTCCATATGAATGAACTACTTATATACAATTACTTTGCCCACCCGCGACCTTACGATAGCCAAGATAGAATTGCCGCTGTAAAGTCGCGGATGATTAAAGTAATTGTTTATGCTAATATACCATCCCAGCCTATATACGTCCAACTGCTGGGCACAGGCCTCCTCTTTGAACAAGAGGGCTTGGGCCATAGTTCCCATGCTAATATATTCAGAATTAATTTTAAAACAACTTCTGTAGAATCATATTGTCATTTCATCATCATTTCAGCCTTAGGACGTCCACTGTTGGACATAGGCTTCCTCCATAGATCTATAGTTGCTTCGTTTGGAAGTACTTGGACGCGACCTGCATCCACCATAAACCCGCGGTTTTTTCATCTCGTTGGTGGACGTCCTACTACTCTACCTACGGCAGTTTTATATTTATATAACAGTTGAAAGATACCTATATATATAGGTATCTAAACTTTTATCCCCGTAATAATAATTCCCGTATAGATAAAAGTTTAAAAACCTATACGGGTGCTAAGTTATCGACTCTAAATCAAATCAGGCAATGTTGGGGCCAAAGGGCAAAGTTGAAGCAGTTTACGGTAGGTACTGCTTTAGCTTATATACCTATATACTGTGATAATAGTCGCAAACCAAAACAAAAACTACTGTCATTAGCAATGGTCCAATGGTACTACGCAAACTAAGTATGCAATAAAATCGCTTTCGAACGTTGTCATTTCCACATCCAACATTACATCAAAACATCGAGCACGAACAAATAACTTATTGCATTTATTACAATTGTAATATCCTGGTAGGGAAGCGAGAAACAATGGAATGACATTTCACAAGACTTCCGTGCTCTGGGATTATTGATAATTCTCTGGCGATCAAAGTGACCGGACGTAAGCTCCCAAGTGGAACGAAGTCATAGATTCAGAACTACAAATGAAATGACCACTTCAATTTTATTAGAAAGAAACACCATTCAACCTCAATGTAACTGCACTAGGTTCACTATGAAACGGTGTGGTAGCACCGGTAAGTTGGCAGAGTTTCGTAGATACATATTGCATAAATATATCGACTCATTGTTTGCTTAGGGACCGCCTAACGACATGGCGAAAGTCTTTGAGTACCTCCTTCGGTTGGGAGATGTACTTGTAACTTGTACTTCAAAGGGTTTGATTCTTAAGATGGAAGATAAAAGCAGTACAGATTAAACAGTTCGACGCGGGCAAAATATACATCAAGGAAGCAGAATTAGACGGTTTCAATGTTAATAAGAGTCCCGTTTTTCTTTTTCAAGCTAAGAGAATCCTAAAAACAAAAAATCTAATCAAAAAAAATTTACAATTTTAAATAGTAATGTTACTGAGATTAACATGTTACTTTTTTTTAATCATCAGAAAATGTAAAGACGAATACGGGCAGCAGCTCCGGACCTCGTCGTTGGCAATAGAGAGCGCTACTGCGCACTCTCAAATCAGAGGGCCTACTCCGAAGTTCGAAAATCGAAGTTCGTATCGGAACATCCCTCTCGCTCTCGTAATAAATAGTATAAAGTGTCAGAGGGAGCGAACGACACGAACTTCGATTTTCGAATTTCGTAGTAGCCCTGCAGGCCCTATACTACGAAGTGCAAAATTCGAACTTCGTCTCTTGTCGTCCCGCCGACGCTTATGTTATTCAATACGAGAGTGAGGGGGACGGTAAGATGCTAACTTCGATTTTCGAATTTCATTGTAGCCCCTCCTGAACCACTACCATGAGTCTATAGTGACCGTACTCGATAGCGACGGCGTAAATTATTTGTAGAGTACGGTCACTGTAAACTCATAGTAGTGGTACTGTCCCTTAGTTGCCTTTCGATACCCATGAGAAGAGATGGGGATACGTCCTAGTAGGTCCAAGTAATGTTTATTTTTTCAATAGTAAAAAAAATAAAAAATAATCCCAGCCTATATACGTCCCACTGCTGGGCACATGCCACCTCTCAGAATAGTACCGAATAAAAATTGTCTTTCTTCCGATCACACTAATATTATAACTGCGAAAATTTGTAAGTCTGTTTGTTTTTTACCTCATCACGTCTAAGCCGCTGAACCGATTAAGATGAAATTCGGAATACAGATAGTTTGATTCCCGGGGAAGGACATAGGATTGTTTTTATCCTCGAAAATTGCATAGTTCCCGCGGGATAGCGATAAACAAATTCTACGCAGACGGCGTCTCGGGCAACAGGCTAGTAATATATATTTTAAATTAGTGTTTACCCGCGTAAATCATTAGATCCAGCAGCCGAATTGAAATTTTCATTGACGTTACATTAAAAACAATCTTGTCAAAATTTCATGACTCTAATCTCAGCGGTCGTTGCTTCGAGATTTTATCCCTATCCCGTGGGAATATCGGAATAAAAAGTACCCTATGTTTTATTCCAGATGTCCATCCAAATCCGTCCAGCCGTTTCAGCGTGAAGGAGTAATAAACATACCTACTCACTCACGTTCCGTTACATTAGGTTAAATTCTAATAATTTAATTACGAAACAACGGACCGACTTCAAAAGTAACTTTCATACAAATAATGGTACTACCACACTAGAGCAGTAAATCGCATAATTCCGGCTGCATACAAGTGTAAATAGAACTCCATTATATAACAATATAACGTTGCCGCTGCGTCCGCGTGGCGCCTGTAGCTCTCCCAATACAGTTTATTGCCGCGCTATTTTTGTAGGCGATAACATTTTTTTACATAGCTCGTAATGCCCATTGCTGGGCAAAGGCCTCCCCTTTCCTCCGCCACTCTTCCCTATCCTGAGCCACCTGCCAATCGAGCTGAACAGCGCTCAGGTCGTCCCGCCATCTCCTCTTGGGTCATGGATGGGTGCGTCTTTGGCAAGACTCTTGGGTTTTAAGTTAAATGTTTTTTTATTTAGGTTCTGGGGATCGACTACAAAACTCATAATATATATTCTATGATATCCGTAGAAATATTATTCAAAAGAGAAAAAAAAATTGCGATGAACTTGATTTACCAATACATATGGGCATTGGAAATTTTCTGCTTTAAATATCATCATCATCACATTCAAGCTGTTTATGGACATTTTGCAAAATGTCTTTATTAAATTTAGGTATTTTTTTCTAAAACCAATAAATATTTACTAACCTTTCAATTCGTATATCATCATACAGATAGATAGGTACAATTAAAGTATTTATTCTATACCTTCTTCTAATACGTTTTCCTTTAACAAAAATCATACTGTAGCAATTTCGTCTGTTAAAATGACCAAGGCGACGAATTCTAAAACGAATTATGATTTCCAATCGGGTTTTGTGGTTTCCCGCCAAATTGAATCCCGATGATTTCCGCCGTGATTGCATTGAAAGTTAAATCGGGAAATATAAGCCGGGACAAATTCTCAACTCTTCTTGTGATTGCTTTTTATTTGGCTGAGGAGCTTTGAGTTTTACAATTTACGTAATATCTTGAGGCAACAATGCCTTGCAATTATTTGATAGGACTTTTTAATACATTTGACGCCCGGATAGTCCAGTAGTTAGAGATTCTTACTTGCTATGAAGCTTGTAGTCCCGGATTCAATCCCCGAAGTATGTTTATCCGTTGCCATAATGTACATAATACAAGCTTTGCTTAGATTGGGACTAGATCAATGAGGGCTATCGTTTTCTCACTAGATGGCGCACTGTTGCGTGAGGTTTTTAAGTATGGCTTTCAAAGTCTGTTATTACGAGCGTAAAGACCAAGTTTAGATTAAAATCATATTTAATACACCTTAAAACCGTACCATAAAAATATCGAGCATGCCAGTGTTGCATAGTCCCCGTTTTGTTCGGAAAAAAGGGAGGAAAAAGGTTTCCGAAAGACAAAACTGTCTCAAAACACAGACATTCATTGCCCCGGAACGCATATTTGCCATAATTAATTTCAAATATTACAAAATATTCACAAAATTATTCTAATTAGAAATAAACCCGCGTAGCTCACTCAAAAACTATGAGATTTGACATTTCGGAGACCTTACGCTACACTAGCGCCTCTAGTGGCGAATTCATTCGCGATAGCCCTCATTCGTTTCAGATGACCCATAATATTAATTTATTTAGTGTAACTTCGAGGCGGGTAAGAGCCTATAATTATCCCCATATCCCCATTACTTGAATGGCGTAGAATAAACTTGTAATCAGATCCGGACTAATTGAAGGATCCGAGTACGAAGCTTGAATTCTCTGGCAGGATAGGGATCCTGCCAAGACAAGGGACAAGGGTGTCTGAGCAGATCTTCAGAAGTCGCTACACTCCGGAAAGACCGGTCGCTGTTGTCAGTTGAGGTTAATTGAGAACCTACATGACGACTTTCTTGGGAAAATTTTCCACACCGCAGTCGGGAGTTCCCAGTTGGCAATAGAGATCGCTGCTGCGTACTCTCACATCAATTCCCTTGAGCACTTTTTACGACGTCCAAGGTAAGAGATTGGTCCTTCCAATTGTAAAACCGGACACGGCACAGTGCTCACAAGTCAGTCTGCTGCTCACAAGGTTGTAAATTACTCTCAACTCGCCGTTTTTTCGGACGATCCCCGTTTTGCCATAATGATGTTTGAAGAGGGTAAATGAGCGCGCAATTCTTTAATCCACATTTATTTTTAGGAAAGGTTGTGAAAACATGTCACAGACAGCTTAAGCTTTGTGTAAACTTTCTTCTGTGGGGTTGTTTCATCTGTTTGTTTGATTTTTTTGGACGTAAGTTTAAGTAAGGTTTCACCTGGCCTCATACCTCTGAATTTCTCGGAATCCAAGTACGAAATTACACTCAAAATTTACTTCGAGCTTTACAGTGAAGGAAAACATCGTGGGAAACCTGCACAAACCTGCGAATTGTTCCCAATCCGCACCGAGTGATTTTATTTCTCATACCGGTCCTTTTCGATTTCGAGTCCGGGTTCGATCCCCGGTCGGGGCAGATATTTGTATGAATGATACGAATGTTTGTTTTCGAGTCTTGGGTGTTTAATATGTATAAGTATTCATCTATATATTTAAGTATGTTTGTCCGTTGCCTAGTACCCATAACATATAAGTTTTGCTTGCTTTGGGGCTAGGTCAATTAGTGTCAAGTGTACCGTGATATTTTTTATTTATTTATTTAAAGTTTATACAAATTCATACATGTCGCCCTTCCTGTGTGCGGCAACAATCGACCCGTGCCATTTCACAACGATGTATAAAATTGCCCATTGGCTACTAGCGAACTCCGAACAACTGTCGTCAGTATATTTCCGCTATTAAAGGCATACTTGGGCTGTAATGCGCCGTGGGCCGATCTAGGACTAAACTTAGCCAATCATTTCACTGGTCACGTTGTCAGACATGTTTAGTCATTATTTGTAAAGCACCATAAAGTATAATGATATTTCATATAACTGTCTCTGCCTTCTGGAAAAAGATGAATAGAACATGTTGATATTTAGTTGTAGTGTATTACATTGAGAGGGTATTTCTAACCTATGTACAAAAGCTTATACCAAACTCATACATACTTTCAAGAAACATAATTTTTTTTTTTTTGTTTTTTTATATATTCATCTAGGTATACTTCGTTCGGATAGATATATAACTAAATGTAAACAAACTTCAGCTGTCAAAATTTACATATTCAGTTGTACTCAACATTTTATTATTTGTATAATTTTAATCCGTGTTAATAAAATTAATCTTATCAAATAATTAGCAATATAACAACATTCCTGAGAAGTGACTCTACTCGGGATTTCGGTGATTGTCCAAAGGGTAGACAAACGACACGTTATATATAGAGTATACTAAAAGAAGCAGATATGACATTTTATTTTAATAAAATCCTTAAAAGGGGACACTTGTTGTCTCTACCAAGCTGACGTGACGTCGAAGAAAAGGACTGCCGTGAGGGAGCACGATTAATTCGAACTTTTTCGATAAAATACGTTAGAAAACCAGTATGCACACATTTGTATATGTGTCTGTTCTGCAGTTGTGTTCGGAGCACGTTTTTCGGTTGTTTAAAATAAATAAATAAATATCGTGGGACACTTGACGCCAATTGACCTAGTCCCAAACTAAGCAAAGCTTGTACTATGGATACTAGGCAACGGACGAACATGCTTTTATAGATAAATACATACTTTAATACATATTAATCATCCAAGATCCGGGAACAAACATTCGTATATATTAATCATACAAATATCTGCCCCGGCCGGGGATCGAACCCGGAACCTCAAGCTTCGTTCTCTAACCACTTGGCCATTCGGTCGTTTCGGTTGTTATATAAAAACTGGTGAAGTGCGAGTTGGATTCGCGCGTCGAGGATTCCGTACAAATTTGTAGAATTTAGAATTTGTGTACCTATTCCATATAAGTTCGTTTTAAAAATTGCGCCCACCTGCGGGCTGAGTCCTACTTGCACCGCACTTAGCTGGTTTTACTAGCTAACCGTTTGATGTGCTGATGTAGCTATACAAAATTCAAGAAAACCGTATGTAAATTTTGCATCAATCTCTGCCACTTATACACTAGTCATGCTTGACTGATGAACACCACTTAGATATATCCTTTGAAATTAAGCCACTGACAGCTAGGAAGAGTCATTGAATTGGCTCTCTCAATGCCACTGTAATATAGTACTTAATCTCATTGTGATCGCGACCGCCAGTTAGGCGACTCTTGCGCAGTGGGACGGAGCTAGGTACTCGGGATATTTGAAAAGTTTTTTTTCTACAATGAAAACGTTATTTACGATAGTTGCTGCGGTGTCGCTAGTCCATGGTAAGTGTTTTTGGTACAGTCGATCGACTTATGTGTGTTACTGTTATTTTGACAAATCAAATATAAAAAAAAAAACAATAAAGTTGATTGTCACGTTGACTTGTAGATGTAAATATCGCGAGACAATTGACACCAACTGACCAGACTTGTATGATATGATAACAATCTTTTCTCAAACATGCTCGGAAATTTTCACTTATGTCATACATAATAGAACACGAGAAGTGTCGCATTTTAGCTCTTAAAATTAAAGAATGAAAACTTCCCTACCTGTTAAGAAATAACGGATTTCAGAACAATTCATTAAGTATTTCCCGCTTCGCTAACTTTTTAAAACTAAGGATAGTTGATGACCATAGAATAATTCCATACAGCCGAGCCTACGCGCTTTTATTTTTATTTTTAGTTATTTTATTTTAGAATTAAGATTTTAGAAAGGCGGTAAATCGGTTGGGTCAGCGTGATAGAATCTATTTTTTGAAAACGTAGGTATACTTACCTAATTTATTAATTTTATGAATTAAATTCGGGTTTTGCTCCGCGTACCTTTATTTAAAGTTAAGTAATTACGAATTGTTCTTTTTGAACAAGTTAAAGAATAAGCTTTTAATTAATTTGCAATATTTGTTTGTTCTGGTCAAATATCGCATGTTTAATTTCGTCCAGTCATAATAATCGGATTGGTACAAATTAGGTGTAATTTGAATGGCAATGCAGGTATAGTCAGAATTGCTTGAGTAAAGCACTATAGGTACTACATACATTTCTGGACGGAAACATAAATTTGCTACATTCTGGGCCTCGACAGTGATGTACTACTATTAATGCCCAACTGACATTGAACTTCAGGGTGACAATAGTACATTACTGCAGAGGCCATGAAGTAAGGGATTGATGGACGAGTTCGGGGTAGACGGCCGAGTCGTAGACGAGGCCGGATAAAACGAGTCCAGCAATCCCTGTTCTGGCCGAGGCTTGTATAGTGCTTTTCTCAAACAATGTGAGGAAATATTTCATACATCCATCCATCCATCCATCTTCGCATCGCTTCGCATCGCTTCTCTTCGCATCGCTTCGCGTCGCTTCGCGTCGCTTCGCGTCGCTTCGTATCGCTTCGCATCGCTTCGCATCGCTTCGCATCGCTTCAAATCGCTTCGCATCGCTTCGCATCGCTTCGCATCGCATCGCATCGCATCGCTTCGCTTCGCATCGCATCGCATCGCTTCGCATCGCTTCGCATCGCATCGCATCGCTTCGCATCGCTTCGCATCGCTTCGCATCGCTTCGCATCGCTTTGCATCGCTTCGCATCGCTTCGTCGCATTGCATCGCATCGCATCGCGTCCTGTCGCGTCGCTTCGCATCGCATCGCATCGCATCGCAGTATCGGAAATGCTTACAGAGTAGTTAGTGGTGGTTGGCTGTTCGTAATTTTTCCTTGGTCAGTTTAATGTTAGTAAGCAAAATTAAAAAGTTAGAGCAGCGGACAATAATGGATTTTCATACATACTTCATGGCCTAGGCCAAGAAGTTATGTAGGGAGGTGTAGGGAGGCATAAATGAGAAACTTCATGTCTCCATTTCGTGACATTAACGCATACATTTCCGAGCATGTTTGAGAAAAATAATTTCTTGGTCGACATTACAGAGTTTTAAAATCGAATCACTCGAAAATTTAAATATTTGAAGTAGTTAAAAAAAATATGTATATTAATACAATACCTACAATAACAGATATTCTTTATTATTATAAATTATATTCTTTAAAATTATAAATCAGTAGGTTCAATAATTTTATGCAGACACAACATGCAGGGTAGACAATAGGCAGTTATCGCTTAAAAGCTATATCTCCCAGACAACCATTTGGATGCAGAAACTAATACAAATACTTAATAAAAGCAAATCAATTCTGTCCACTAGTCGAAACTTTAAGTTGTAAGTTTTCTACTGTCGCTCCCCAGGAGCTATTGTAGGTCCATCAAGCATTATGAATCGAGTAAACACGTTTCATAGAATGAAATGAAAACAGCATTGTTGTGTGTTATAAGAGAATCATGATAACAATGCCGCACTTAACGAGTCTACATAACATGTACCTATTGCCGGTCTTACAATCGTCCAGATACCTATAAATATTGAAGTGATTTCTGATGAACTTTCGCTATTTTATTTTGTTTCTTACAGTCACACAATACTCTATACAGCACCTTCAAACTGTGGCGTAACTAGGTAACCAAAGGCCCTGGGGCAAAAAATAAAGTACGCCTCCAACTATTTAAAATCGTGTGTTCCATATTCGTCGTACTCCAGATTTGTCACTTATAGTTTGTAAGTCAGAATCCGAGGGGCCCCTGAGCTTGAGGGCCCCGGGGCACTGCCCCGTCTAGCCCTCCGGTAGCTACGCAACTGCCTTCAAATCATAGTTCAGAAACATTTTCGGGTGATCTCTCATAATGTGAGATTCTAAGCACATTTCCAAATCGATTTTCATTGATAATGATTACCTAGAACAAGAAGTTAGCAAATTACAATTGCAAATAATTTAATACACTTATCCAAAATTTTATTCGAGAAGCAATTTTGTATTAGTCGTTAGTCTAATACTATACCACTTCCGAGTGGCATTTTCGAGTGATGTAATCTCAAAAAATGTCCGTTTGTCTGGTATTTAAGCCTACTTAGTTATAGTTAGGAAATATCTGTGATAAAACGTCGATATTACGAGTATAATTCGATTAGTGCGATCGCTGGCCACTGGAGCGTAATTTTGTGACGCACAAAACCGTATCAAACGGTTCAATAGATAGTGTAACAACAAAAAATCAAGGGCAAACATACCTTCATTTCCTATATTTGTGGCTGACTGGTGGAAAATCCTTTGTCTAAAAACCAGGGGCCCGCTATTTTAACATGACTCGAAAATACGAATCGAAAGTGTTAAAAATCTGTGCACTGATTGACACCAAGTATATAATTAATTAATATTATATAATTATATTAAGTTTAATTTAAACTGTATTTTTTTTACTTATTTACATAATATTATTTTAGAGTCAGCAAAATTTGTCACTACTTTCGAAGGGTGACTTAGTGATATAGATTGCAAAAATCAGTACACAGAGAAGTAATACGGAAAACGTATGAGTGTTCGTCACCGTCTCAATAGTTCCTATCTTTATGTCACTAGCGTGTCGGTCGAGCACTCAGACGTTTACGTTAAATGTCGATACCTTGGGGCTCAAAGGGCGTAAAGCACAAAAAAAAACTTTTCAGGAGAAGCAAAAAACTGGAAAAAATAAATAAATAAACTATAGTTTTGTTGTTTCTAATGTTACATAAAAGTTTTCTATTGACGAAGAGCTTAGAATTTCATGTAGTTTTTGTTAATATACTCCAATTGGACGCAAACTGTATGGTTACAGAGATACGTGCGCTATTTGCCGTGGTGAAAACACAAGGATTGAATTAGATGTACTTTAAGACTTAGTAAACTTTTGGTTCAAATGTGTAAATCATATTATCACAAATTTTGCTCTCAATGGGTCGTATAGGAAAGTTCAACTTCTTCTTATAGCAATAAATTAGGCCGTTTCAAAGAGTAAAAAAATCGTATTATCCCATACTTTTGATTATATTAGGCCGCGGTCTTAAGAAATCAAAATAAACGGTATAATAGTTGGTGGTCGTAAAGGGCACTTGAATAAATTACAGCTTTTACGCCGTATGTCTTAATTTTTTTTCGAGGCAATAAAGGGAGTGTAGAAATATGGGTCGCTTCAATACCGGTGTTTTTTAACATACTTTATATTTACTGCCTTGATGATTATACAAAGTATTTTTTTTGTTCTTTATATCCCAAATTTTGAAAGTGTTTAGGGACTAAAACAACACAGGCCGTAAAGGACATTTTTGAACGAATTTCCTTTCGTGGATTATACAGATCGATAGAGAAATAAAACTTTATAAGATGCCATAGAGAGTGCCTTTACGCCCAAATGTCCGTTACGCCCTTTGAGCCCCAATATAGCGAAGGTAAAGTAGAATGAAACTTTTGTTAATAACTTTATCTTGGCACAGGCCTCTTCTCAAAATGAAATTTCTTCGCTGTTGTGTGCAGATTTCCTCATTATTCTAATTATTTTTGATTTATTGTAAATTGAACTACAACCTTTTGCGTTGCTACTCCCTGTCCAAACGTGCTAGATAGCTAAGTATGTGAAACTTGAGAAACTTGTTCAGGCGGAATGGTTAGAAATTCAGTTATTTTTATTTTTCTTTTGTTTCAGGCATTGAATACGATGGATTGAGAGGTAAGCTATAAAAAAGATATACCTACTTACAAATCAAAAATACTATAGGCGTACAGTTGACAATTCTATACTGACGGCTATCAATGCCGCAAACGCACATGTGCGTTCAAATAACTGCTAATAAAAAATACCACCTGAAAGTGGTTAAAACCTTGTGTATACTTATTAGGTACTTTAAACTACTTTACAAAGATTGAACAGTTGTCATGTTTCTTCGTTTTACGAATTCAACACTTCTTAATTTCAATTAGTTTTTTCACAGATGTGATTAAAAGATTTTCTTTTGAGTAGGTAATCAAAACATTTCTTACGTCCAGTAAAATTTGGCTGGTCCGACGCCCTGGCGGACGTGGAACACTTCTACAAGATCCCTCGCACCATCAGCGACGTGGAAGCCGAGGGGTGGCGGCGGACTGAGAGGCCACCTGGCGCGCTGCCCGAGCTGAGGATGTACTGCCCCCCGGGGAGAGGCGTCTGTCCGCTCTACGACGCTGGCGGGTTCGTGGCAGGATTGCAACTGGCTGTAAGTCCCTCGTACCATCAGCGTGGAGGAGAAGGCTTGAGATTTCTACAAGCAGCCCTGACTGACCGATTTTTAGAATCAGATCACTCAAAAAAAAAACATTTGAAAGTGGTGAAAAACTGTGTTAATTGGAATTAGAAGTAAAACATAGCAGGTGCATACATAACCAAGTTAAAAGGAAAACTATTACAGCTTGTGTACCTATGCTTTGCAAATTAGCAAGTAACACTCGACAAGACCAAAACTTAATATAAAATGTTTACCGCATGTTTTGTCGGACAAGACGGGCCACTTTCGTAATTGGTTAGTTTTTTCATCTAAAATAGAGCCTGACCTTCGAAAAAACTTCTATAAGTAAATCAAATCGCATAGCATACTTTATATCTAAGTGCCTGATTGACCTCCACTTTATCGCTATTTAGGCACTATCTTAAATTTGCCAAAACCTAAACCCGCTTTACTCCCTGTCTGGAAGCACGCCAGCCTCCGGAACCAGACATATTAAAAGAGTTCACATAAATCTTGATTTCAATAGTCGTTATAATTCAAGACTGCAAAAATAGAACAGCCACTAGGCATTTTTCTCAGTAGCGTAAAAATAAAACTGTAGACTGATTTTTCAAATCATTATCACCCCGAAAGTGATTAAAATGTACGTATTTTTTAGACTCATGCTGACAGTGATTTTATTGACCTTGAAAAGAGTTGATGTTCTTCAAACGGTTGAACGCAATCCCGGACCGAGGTCCCTGATGATTTTGTCATTTTAAGCAATGAGTAGAGAGTGGTGTTAAGTGTTACGGAGATCCGTCTAGAATCGGTTAGGCTGATGGTGATACTTTATTTGTCAGTTAAAATAATACAATGTCGTCGAAGCACCTACTATCGACTCGCAGAAAGTTCTAGAGCCAGCTGCCGCGTTCCGCAAATCACCGATGACGATGATAGACCCGTCTTTAATTCGGAGAATTAAATAATGCGCTCGCGCCGCCGGCCCCTGCGCAGATTCCTGCGCTGCCACAACAATACATTTAACTAATAAATAAAGTTGTTTATACTTTGGAATCCAAGCGCGTTTGTAATGCAAAATCGAGGAGATCGATTTTTAGAATGATCATTACCTACTCGAAAATGCCATAAAGTAGTGGCGCAGCGTGGGTATAAGCCGCCTGGGGCAGAAAAAAATGCCGCCCTCTTGCTTAGGTTTTAAAAAACTAAGATTTAATTATTGTGGAAAGGGAAATCCCCGATTTCATCACCGTATAGAATAAAGGTATAAGTAATAGAAAATTTCGGGCACATTGTAATCAGTCCGAATCGTATCGTAATCGTATAGTAATCGGTGCGACAAAATAGTGAAATCTAGATATTATTTATTATGGAATTTTGCCGCCCCACCCCTCCCCAAATTGCCACCCGGAGCGTTCGTGCGTTTTTGAGATATTGAAATTTTAAATGTCAATTTGGACAGTTTTAACTGTTCTAAGTTGACCAGGTTTTTAGGGTTCCGGAGCCAAAATGGCAAAAACGGAACCCTTATAGTTTCGCCATGTCTGTCTGTCTGTCCGTCCGTCCGCGGCTTTGCTCAGGGACTATCAATGCTAGAAAGCTGTAATTTTGCACGGATATATATGTAAACTATGCCGACAAAATGGTAGAATAAAAACCTAAAAAAAGTGTAAAGTGGGGGGGTGATTTTTTTTTCTCATCCAACCCTATAGTGTGGGGTATCGTTGGATAGGCCTTTTTAAAACCATTATTAGGGGTTTGCTGAGATGATTTTTCGATTTAGCGATTTGTTTGCGAAATATTCAACTTTAAAGTGCAAATTTTCATTAAAATCGAGCGTCCCCCCCCCCTCTAAAATCTAAACCAGTGGGTGGAAAATTTTTAAAAAATTCAGCATGGTAGTAAGTAAGTATATCAAACTTTCAAGGAAAACTATAAGGGTTATGTTTTCTTGAGAATTATTAGTAGTTAAAGTAAATAGCAGCCTAAGGTGTAAAATATACCTAAACTATGGAAGATTCCGTATAAAATACGACATTCTTAGAAAAATATTACTTTATTTTTTCGTAATGGGTACGGAACCCTATTTTGGGCGTGTCCGACACGCTCTTGGCCGGTTTTTTTAAATGTTATTCTGTTCCAGTTGCCAGTAGACGAGTACGAGTCGCTTGCGGTGAAGCCAGAGAAGAAGTTCGTGAAGTGGCGGGCGCCGGCCGCGGAGGGCGAGCCCTCCCGCGACTACTGGACCGTCACGCAGTTCTTCGTTTCGGAAGGTAAAATAAAGCTATCGAGGGTTCTCATCCCCTGCAAAATGGGGCGGGGATACTGTACGAATGATTGCTCCTGTCAGCAGGGCTACTATGAAACTCGAAACTCGAAGTTTGTGTCGTGCGGTCCCTCTGACACTTACACTATTTAATACGAGAGCGAGAGGACCGCACGACACGAACTTCGAGTTTCGAGTTTCGTAGTAGCCCTGCTGGCCCCATATATGACCGGATTGAAACAATGGGACCGTGGACGACACATAAAGAGGGGAAAGACGTGTCCAGTCCAGGAGGTTAGTTCTTGCCTCGGATTCTAGAGCTGGCGCTTATCTCGCTAAAAGGCTCGGGATAGCGGTACAAAGGTTATGCGGCCAGCGTTTTGGCGTCGATACCTGTGATGTCTCGTCGTACGTGTTAGCTTTGTAAGGGATTTGAGTTTTGTGTATAAGTAAATAAATAAATTTGGAACTTCAAGTGACTGGATATCAGGCCATGTGACACTGGAGTCTAGTCCCGGACTTCTTCAAATTGAAAGTAAATACTTACGTACTTTTATAAGTTCTTTTTTAATCACGTGATGCTCGAAAGAACTCTTCTTCTTCTTCTTCTTCTTCATCTTCTTGCCCCATTTCAACCGCCGCCAGGACGCTCTGTCCTGGGTTGTCGTTGGTGAGATATTCAGGGCAGGGGATATTTAAAGCGGGAGACCTTGGGTAGTGCTGTGGAGTCAATAAGTGACATACATCCTATTTCCTCAGAGCCCCCAAAGTCACATTCCATGAATTCTGTTTTGGTACGACTAACTCGCAGGCCGTGCCGTTCAAGCTCCCTCAGCCATGAGTTGAAAGTATTTTGTAGCTCCGATGCCTTTTTTGCAACAAGCACGATGTCATCCGCATACAACATGCACCATGGGATTTCCACTTGTATGTTCTTCGTGATATGGTCCATAGTAAGGTTAAAAAGTAGTGGACTTATTGTTGAACCTTGGTGTACTCCTACACGGACATAGAACGGGTCGCTAATCCCTGCTGGGCTCTTTATCTGCGTGCTGACGTCATCGTACATATCTTGAATTAGAGTGATGTATGCCTCTGGGATCTCTTGTGCGCGTAACGCTTGCCAAACCAGCTCTCTCGGGACTCTGTCAAACGCCTTTTCTAGGTCGATAAAAACAAGGTAGAGGTTTTCTGTGTGTGTTGGTGTGCTCGAAAGGACGAGGATATGGAAAATACTCGACATTTCACGCAGGGGGATAGACCTATTTATGAATATTTTTAACCCCCGGCGCAAAAAGAGGGGTGTTATAAGTTTGACCGCTGTGTGTCTGTGTGTCTGTCTGTGGCACCGTAGCTCTTAAACGGGTGAACCGATTTGGATGCGTTTTTTTATTGAAAGCAGGGTTTCTAGCGATGGTTCTTAGACATGTTTTATCAAAATCGGTTCAGCCGTTTTTGAGATATTGAACTTTGAAGTGACAAAGTCGGGGGTTTTCCAACTTTTTGTTGGTTAAATTGGTTATTAATTTTTTGTCTGTAGAATCCCTGAAGGCTGGCGCAGGCCCGCAAGTAGAGAACGGCGCCACATTGCAAGATGGCGGCGTGTGGGTGACCGGGCTCGACGGACGACTCATGCGCATCCCTAGCACCGAGGCTGAGATCAACAGCACCATGTTTAAGAAGCAGAACTGCATACCTAACATGGGTACGTGGAAGTATGATAGGACCATAGTAAAAGAGGAGAAGTAGGTTCACTACAAACAAAAGTACATCGTGCGGCTTAAATGTGTGCGCGCCGGTTGGCGCCGGTACGCACGCACCTGCTGCACGCACACACTGATAATTTAAGGAGGATTAAGTTTTCTTTCTGTAGTTAAGACTGATGAAGGCTGCGCTGCCGTCGGTGGCGTACGTTTTGATTTGAGCTCGCTCGTCTTGCGCTCGCTTCGCGAGATGATCACCTTTTACGTTCGCGTACTCGTACTTACGTATTTTATTGTATTAGGTATAGTTGTAAATTAGTAGTATATAAGTGTAGATAGTGTAATAGTTTCGTGAACACATGAAAAAACAATAGATACCTACCTACCTACCTGTAAACAATATAGTTATAGTATTATGTGCAGGTAAACATGAGTAGTATGTATACAGTTGCCATCACCACTCCGGCGAATTTATAAATAATATTTTTAAATTTAGTATAATAATAATAATATAACGGCATAGAATCTTTTTTGTCTAGACACAGACATAAGACAATTTTAAGTTAACTTTCGTACTAAAATTATTTGCCGGTAGGTAATAATTAATCTAAAATAGACATCGACAACCCTAAGTGTCCGCGCCGGAGTAGGCAGTTAAGTCTCCTAAAGGGTCGGAGTGTGCATACTTCTCCTCTTTTACTATGAGAGGGCGCTACAGTAATGGTCCAAAGTGGGTCAGAGGACTGGCGCTTATGATAAACCTCTTCCTCATCATCATCCCAGCCTATATACGTCCCACTGCTGGGCACAGGCTTCCTCTCAGAATAAGAGGGCTTGGGGAGCGAATTGGTAACTTCACACACATCATTGAATTGCTTCGCAGGTTTGTGCACATTTCCTCGCAATGTTTGCCTTCACCGTAAATATCAAATGCAATTCGCACATTAATTTCGAAAACAAAGTTGCGATCCCGGGTTTGAACCCACGCACGTTTATGACGAGGCTATGAGTCAAACCACTAGGCCAGCACGGCTTTATAAATCTCCTAAAATTAGATAATTTTTAACCCCCGACGCAAAAAGAGGGGTGTTATAAGTTTGACCGCTGTGTGTCAGTGTGTCTGTCTGTGGCACCGTAGCTCTTAAACGGGTAGACCGATTTGGATGCAGTTTCTTTTTATTTGAAATCAGGTTTTCTAGCGATGGTTCTTAGACATGTTTCATCAAATTCGGTTCAGCCGTTTTTGAGATATTGAACCTTGAAGTGACAGTCGGGGTTTCCAACTTTTTTTTGGTTAGGTTATAGAAACATCTGACTGTGCTGCAACTGTACCTGAGATGCCTGGGTGCCACTTTATTCGTAACCATCACATGAAACTACCGTGAGACTCACTCATATTAAATATAATGACCCGGATAACTCACGTCGAGCTAAACTCGATTTAAGACGTGAGTTATCCGGGTCATTATATTTAATATAACCATCACATTTTTAACGTAAAATGTTAAATAAAGTAAAAGGACATGGCTACATTTTTATTGGTGGGTGGCAATGGAATGTGGCCGAAACTCGAGGTAGTTTTTACTCGTTGTTAGCGTGAGACGTGACTTCTCAGTGAGAAGTCACGGGTGTGGTAGTTATAAGCATTACCCACTTGAGTAAAGTGGGCAGAAGCGGTAGGAGACCCCGTTATCATCCCCACTTGATCGATACGAGCTCAGAGCTTTAACGATAAGTAAACAGACAAAAGCAATTACTCAGAGACAGTCGCGGCTGACTAGCACAGTGGAACTATACTCGAGTTCAGAATTGGCGAACTAGATTAACAGCTGAAAGTGTTACCAGACGTAGCAAAAAAAACCGGCCAAGAGCGTGTCGGACACGCCCAAATAGGGTTCCGTAGCCATTACAAAAAAAATAAGTAATATTTTTCTAAGGATTTCGTATTTTATACGGAATCTTCCATAATTTAGGTATATTTTATACCTTAGACTGCTATTTACTCATAAACTACTAATAATTCTTAAGCAAACTTAGCCGTTATAGTTTTCCTTAAAAGTTTGATATACTTACTACCATCTTGATTTTTTTTTTTATTTTCCGCCCTCCGGTTTAGATGTTAGAGGGGGGGGCTCGATTTTAATGAAAATTTGTCTTAGCAAACCCCTAATGGTTTTAAAAGACCTATCCAACGATACCCCACACTATAGGGTTGGATGAGAACAAAAAATCACCCCCACTTTACGTCTATGGGAGGTACCCTAACTAAAATTTTATTTTTATTTTTATTGTACCATTTTGTCGGCATAGTTTACATATATATCCGTGCAAAATTACAGCTTTCTGGCATTGATATATAGTCCCTGAGCAAAGCCGCGGACGGACAGACAGACAGACAGACATGGCGAAACTATAGGGTTCCGTTTTTGCCATTTTGGCTCCGGAACCCTAAAAACTAATATCTTTTCAAAAATTGCCGATACCGCTGGCTGCGCTCTTGGCAGCTCCCCCCGCCCTCCCCCCTCCCTCTGCGCAGCATGTGCCTGTCGTGCGTGCGCAGGTCCTCCTGCAGCAGCGCGCGCAGCATTATTACGAGCAATGACTCATTTACCGACCACAGGTTTCATGACAAGAACAAAAGGTCGACGGTTTTATTTGGGGGGTTGCAACCAAGGTAGCCTGCATGTTACGACACAGTTTACGAGCAAGTGTGATGAAAATTAAACTACATTTGTAGTTTTAATAAGGGGATTCCCCCTATGTATGTAAATAACAAGCTGCAACAACTGCTTAAGCAACAGCTTAAAGCAAAGCAAGCAAGCAACAGCACAGTAAACAACAGCTATTTGCAATAATGGTTATTGTATATATTTTCCAATCGACCAAAAACAACATCAACATTACAAACTATCATCATCGATTAAGCATTTACTAAATTGACTAAATTCCGAATGATAAGCGATAAAATACACTTTGATTTCATAAACACAATTTATAGTAAAAAATAAAAATAAGTAACTGAATCAAAACCAAGCATGCTGGCCCGGAGAGGACTGCAATAAACTTCTATTATTCTATCGTTCTCGTGCTAATATGCGAAAGTTAATGACTTTTCATTAAGTCATTATTGTTCGAATGGTGATTTTGCGCTTATAATCAGTTCCGATATACTATCCAATAAACATATCCCATTGTTTGCTTCTGAGATAAAATCGGAAATAGAAGTCAAGGGTTCGATCAATTTTGTTTAAAAAATAATCCCCACTTTTTATTTTACAAGTCAAGGGGTTCGATTTTTTAAATCACATCACTCGAAATACTATTCGAAATCGGTGAGGGTTAACATAATATAAGTACCTACTTAGGTAAGTACTAGTAGAGTAGTAGAAAATTATAGCTCTAGTTAATCTATTAGTTAGTCGGAAATTCGTGGTCTTTGAAATGATATATTTACTCATGGGACGAGATGGGTTCGTTCAGAGCGTCTACTCCGAAGTTCTAAAATCGAAGTTCGTATTGTACCGTCCCTCTCGCTCTCGTATTAAATAGTATAAGTGTCAGAGGGACCCATTGCAACGACACGAACTTCGATTTTCGAATTTCGTAGTAGTCCTGCTGTTCTAAAACCGGGCAAGGCACTTAAAGATCTCTGCCATAACACCATATTACACAACATTACACAACATTATTAAAGATCTCTATCATACCATGCATGGCTGTAATATAGGGTTGCCATACGTCCCGGTACGCCGGGACATGTCCCGGTCTGAAGCATGGTGTCCCGGCGTCCCGGCCGATAAGCAAATTGTCCCGGTTTAAAAATCAAAGTTATTTAGTAGGGGGCTGGACTTGGTCAATAATAATATACCTACAATAAACACGACTAACTAGCTAAGCTATACATACATAGCCTATAACGTGCATTTTCCACTTTGTAGCGAAAAGCGCCTACGATCAGAGAACCCGACTGGCGGGTTGCTGGCATTGAAGGACTGTGTCAAAAGTGGTTTTGTGTTAGGCAAGGACTAAACTTTTAAAGTTACTTATTGTTGTAATAAAAGTTACTTTTTTTCTAACTTGACTACTTTTTCTTTAAATGTCCCGGTCTGCGTCCCCACACTTATTGCAACCCTACTGTAATAGCAACGTGTCAGCAGGGCTACTACGAGACTCGAAACTCGAAGTTCGTGTCATGCTGTCTCTTTCGCTCTCGAATTAAATAGTATAAGTGTCAGAGGAACCGCACGACACGAACTTCGAGTTACGAGTTTCGTAGTAGCCCTGCTGGTACGAATATATTCTTTGTATTAAAAAAGTACCTATGAGACTAAGCCCACTACCTCGGTAGCACATTTCCTAACCGACCGTCGCCGTCACGTCCCGCGTGTCATGTTAGAGAGAGCGCTTGACATTCCATCATAGGCGTATATAGGGGAGGGGGGGAGACGGTGGGGTCGTGCCCACCCCAGGATGTTGGGCTACCGATTCAAAATTCTATAATGCTGATATCTTCACACAAAAATCCAGGCCAGGCCCTCCCTGAAAAATAACCCTAGATACGCCAATGCATTCCGTTAATAACGCGTTCCTATTACGTTCATGGCGAGATACGGTGAAGTGAGTCAAAAAAAAAATCAAAATCATTTATTCAGTAAATAGGCCGCAATGGGCACTTTTACACGTCATTTTTTAAAACTACCAGCGCTTTCGGAAAGACCATCATTGCCAAGAAGAATGCGCCGCAAGAAACTTTATTCGAGTAGAGACCTTTATTCGATAAATTTAACTATATGCCGGCAAAATGATTCACGTACGTGTAGAGTGTAGATTATAATCATACCAGAGCCTAGGCATAGGTTGTCTGAACATGTTCTGCAATTTCTTTCCAGGCACCCACTACTACTACAACATGACCAGCGAGATGAAGTGCGAAGAGATGCTCCCCTGGTTCGCGCTGATCAGCCAGGGGGAGCTCGTGGGTACCGGCTTCCAGATGTTCGGACGTCTTGCGCGCCAGAAGCACCGTGACTGGTTCGAGCGCCCACCTTCACCTAAAAAGAGCGCAGAGGTACTAAAATAATGCCTATTGTGCGTAGATATACTTTCCTAGTGATATATACCTCTCTCTATGGTCTTGACATTGTTATTATTACTTATTTACTTAGTAATTAAAAATATATTTCACTAGTTCGCGCTGGGCACCGATTTTTGAAAAGAGGGTATTTCTACAAAACTCTGGGTCGGATTCAATGGAGAACATCTAGGCCTACAGCCAGGGCCGGCCTTAGCCATCTATAGGCGCCCCGGGCATTTGTCATGGTTTTAGATACGACAGGAAAAAAAATACAGTTCGTGTTTGTTACATATAGAACTCATACTCCTACAAGATATTAAGTCTACGAAATGTAATATGTTAAGCCTAGTTATCCTTTAGCTTTAGAATAGATCGATAAAATTAAGTGGTTAAGTTGTGCTGGCGCACGCAGCGTCCTGTAGTAACCGGGGCAGCCGCGCTGTAAAACACAGCTGGTTCAGTTTTTTTAAATCAGTTTTTTAGAAATACAGTGATTTTTACCACTCTACAATGACATTTTCAAGGATATGATTTAAAAACTTGGCTGCCAGGTATGTACGCCTACGTCTAACATAGTAAGATACAGAAATAACAATACGTCATATTTTATGCAGAAGGATTTCCCAGATTTATCTAGGTTTGGAATATATTACCTAGTACAAAGGGGATGCGCGGTAAAAAGAAAGATAGATATTTAAATGTATGAGTATTTTATGTAGCCAAGGGATGGATTTTTCAAATCACATCGCTCGGAAATACCATTAGAAAATATTAAAAATAAAAGATAATAAGATTTTTTATACTAAGTAATTTTAATTTAACTCTAATTGAATGACATAATTAAGTGCGACACAATATATAGTAAAATCACAAATAAAACTTTAAATAAAAACGAACTAAATTCCTAAGTACTTGAAAACTTAATACTTACTAGATAAAAAATATCGACCAGTAGACAAGATTAATTTAAAATAGTGTAATTTAGAAGTTTTTTCATTACTTTCGAATGAAATATCATATCATAAGTATATCGGGAATATCCATGTATAATGATTTCAAAAATTAGTTCACAGAATTTAAAATGAGTAAGCAGAGTACTAAAATATTACAGCTTCAATTTGTCTTGTCACTGTCGAAAATCTAATTTAATTTTAGTCTTGTTAGAGTTATAATTATTTACTAAGTATTTAGAGGTAATAAGTAGGTAGTCGTATTTCAAATTCCTAAATTTTTTAACACAAATCGGTAAACTGGAAGCCCACATCGAATCGAAAGCATTTCAATTTTACTTAAAAAAAACTTATCTGAAACAATTCATAATTAGAATTACCCATTTTGTACAACCGTGGCAAAATTTGCAATGCCGAAGTAAACAAAATAGAGTAAACCTTTACAAATGGAAAATTAAAATAAAAGTATGAGCTCAAAGTACCTACTTACTTTGATTTTACAGGTGCGTAAAACGGGCAGATTTTAATGGGGCATTTGAAAATGCCGTCGAACCCGGGCACAATTTGTGGCACAATCCTCTTTGATCAATTTATACGGGACTAGATAGAGTAAGCTAGGTTAAATTGAAGCGTACGCTATGTATATTTAACTTTCGGCTGACGGAAAAATGAATATTGATGTCAAAGTAGGATGCAAGAGCACTTTTGAGTTATTAATAGCGTCGTGATCGTGTCGCTTAACATATTTTGCATGTGATGTACTAAGTAAATTATAGCTGTAGTATATCTTATGTAAGTTACTTATTCGTAGTCACTCAGAGATAATAAGCCTTTACTCGAAAATACAATGGTATTTAGTAGTGATAAAAATCTGTGTATTCTTCAAAACTATAGTTAGTTATAGGATTGAGTTCTCAGGATTGAGAGAACTCAGATTTAATTTTTGAGTAAGTAGTTAGTAGTTGCAGGTGGTAGGATCTTGTGCAAGGTCCGCCCGGGTTGCTACCACCATCTTGCTCGCTAATCCTGCCGTGAAGCAGCAGTGCTTGCACTGTTGTTTCAACGTGGAGAGTAAGACAGCCGGCGAAATTACTGGGACTTGAGGTATCCCATCTTAGGCCTCTAGGTTGGCAACGCACCTGCAATCCCCCTGGTGCTGCAGGTGTCTATGGGCGGAGGTGATCTCTTACCATCAGGAGACCCAATTGCTCGTTTGCCATCCAGTCGAATAAAAAAAATAGTTGACAAGATTCATTACAGCTGTAAGTTTCTACTTCTTTAACCTTAATTCAAAAGCAGTACCTACAATTTTTCACCACATTCGAATGATATTTTGGAGGGATTAGATTTCAAAAATCGACTCCTAAGTACACGTACAGTCACCAGCAGGGCTACTACGAAACTCGAAACTCGTAGTTCGTGTCGTGCGGTCCCTCTGACACTTATACTATTTAATACGAGAGCGAGTGGGACGGTACGATACATACTTCGAGTTTCGAGTTTCGTAGTAGCCCAGCAGCACCAATATCTGACACAACAAAGTGTGCATAAAAATATCTGAAACGACTCTATTTCCAGGGCCGATAGGACGTGTCAGATATTTTTGCGCGTTCCGCTGTGGTACGAGTAGATATTAATACAGGTACGAGTCATCCCAGCCTATATACGTCCCACTGCTGGGCACAGGCCTCCTCTCAGAGCAAGAGGGCTTGGGCCATAGTTCCCACCATTAAATTGCTTCGCAGGTTTGTGCAGGTTTCCTCGAGATGTTTTCCTTCACCGCAAAGCTCGTGGTAAATTTCAAATGTAATTCCGCACATGAATTTGGACCCACGACCCTCTGCTTGAGAGGCGATAGGTGAAACCACTAGGCCACCACGGCTTACCACAGGTACGAGTCACGAGTGTAATTTACTAACCATGTTGTCCCAGATCACCATCCCGTTCGCGCCGCAATGCTTGCTGGAGTGGGCCTCCTCCTACGGGGTGGTGTCACTGCACATTTACTACGTTGACAAGCCCTGGACTATCAAATGCAAGTAGGTATCCTATTGGTTTGCGCTGGAGTGCGATTTAAAAAATCGAAAATGCAACTGGACAATTAATTTTACGGATGTGATTTTTGAATCAACGGCGACGTTATCTTATTTAAAAAGATGTAAGGGGCGTCTATAAATTTTGTAAGAACTTTTTCGATTTTACAAACCCCCATGATGGACCCCAGGCTAGTGGGAGCCACTCGGGCCTTTCCGGCTCCGTTCGACCCGAGGCCGTATTGTCTAGCGCACTGACGTTCACAACCGCATTCGACATCTCTTTCTACCTTGATCTTATATCGTGTGACATAAAGAAGTAGTGAAAACAAGAGGTCCAGCAGACTGACGCTGTGTACGTAACCATGCGTAATCTACTATTATTTTTATCGTCTATCCAGGAGTGGTGATTCTGCAAAGCCGGCTCCAGCACTGGACCGTCTGGTCCTCAACGGGTACCGGTACGCCAACCAAGTCGCCGACGAGGTGAAAAAACTGTTCAGCGGCTAAACGACACGCCGATTGGGAATGGGCTTGATGTTTTATTCAAGTAAATAAGAAAAAAAAAGAAAATAGGAAGAAGAAAATAGGGTCGGGTGGAAAAATGGAAATACAAATAAGTTTTTAGTTAACACGATGCTCAAAACTATGTATATACAGTGTGGAAAAATAAGTCGGGCCCTGGAGGCCTTATACTAATTGATAGGATTATTATTCAGTATAAAATTTCTCTAACAAACATTTGGTCTTACTCTCGTCTATCCTACAAGATCCATGAAGAATACCTATTTAGTACACAAGTTCTTTAATGACCATTACCTAGTACTTACTGTTCATTTCGAACAATTTATCAGTTACTTAAATAATTTAAGTGTAACAAATTGATAATATAAAAAAGTTAATGTTAGATTTTCCGATCATTTTTATTTTTAAGATCAAATGCTTGTTAGAGAATTTTTATTCTGAATAATAATCCTATCGATTAGTATAATAAAATAGCGTGTGTTTGTTTTTTTAATTTTAGTTGCTTTGAGTCCCGGGCGAGGCAAGCAAGTTTTAGAAAATCTTTGAATGCAGTTTTGTTTCTTTTTAAAAATAAAGGTATGTCACCTTTAAGTTAAATGAGCCAACTTAAGGATTTAAGGTAGTTTCCCTTTAGGGTCCGACTTATTTTTCCACACTGTATAAAGTTCAAAGGTAACGTAGTTAGGTATATTAAAAATGATTTTGCCCTCATTTTACGCGCATTACCATGATGAATAGGATATAATTTCGCCCACGATATTGCGGCCACGACTGTGCTCAGACACAGAAGTAATAGGATTGGGGATCTATTTTTGGGGAACTGTACAACTAAATGGTTTCTAGTGACACTAAAAATTAGCTCACTCCTAAATATTTCTATCAAAAATTGTGCTTTAAAGTGCCAAATTCTCAGTCTCCTGGCATGGGACGAAATGAAAGCTTAAAAGCTGCATCATGTCTTTATTAGGTCCTTCACTAACTACCCTTACGAGTAAAGTTTGAGGTAGTATCAAAAATACACGCTGTATATTATTTAAGACTAGACTATTCTACGGAATGGTAGGTAAACTTCATTTTGTAAATATTGACTTTAGAATATACAGAAATATTAACTGAAATGGAAAATTATCGTGTGTTCCCTTACTTACACAATCTATGTCAGCACCTGGGCGACCGAGCTTTGCTCAGCTAAAGTAAAACTCGATAATAATCGTTTTCCCAGAGATAAGACCAAGCTAGATCGATTTTTCATCCCCAAAAAAGCGTCAGTTGCGTCAGTGAAAAAATTAATGTTTTTTTGCGGTAAATTATAAAGTGATACTATGGCTTTCAAATATTGTAAATGGATTTTACATAAGGTACCGTTTTACCCACTTTCCGCTTTACGGGTACTTTTGTAACAAGTATACGGCAACATAATCGGTATGAATTAGATTGTAAAACCTAGTTATAAGTTGTAAATCAGTGTGCTCAGTAATAAATTTAAATAAAGTTTACAAGTTATGTCTATTTGTTTTATTCATCTTTTTAGAAACACTTGTTTAAAACGGTAAAAACAGACCCCAAGGATTTCCATGTCCGTCCGTCCGGCTTAACTAATGGACTCTTGAGTTAATTGTAGTAGTAACTTGTTTACGAAATATTAATTAAGCTTACCTAATACTACAGATTTTTGTTGGTGCCCCGTTTAGATTGTGTCCACCAACCGGTTCATCATCCCTGCCTACATACGTCCCACTGCTGGGCACAGGCCTCCTCTCAGAGTGCGGATTGGGAACTTCACACGCACGATTGAATCGCTTCGCAGGTTTGTGCAGGTTTCCTCACGACCAACCGGTTAATTGGTGGTTTTTATTTAATATATCTACAGTAATTTCGGTTAAAAGTTTAAGTTCACTATGTGATTTCGGTTGAATGCAGTTTTGACGCATTTATTTACGAAATAACTTAATAATCTTTTATTATAAGTAAAAAACAAAGCTAACCCTCAAATTTAAAACCACAATATACAAAAAAAAACACAGAATAAGCGTTACAATTCGTTTTCGAATAGGAAAACGTGACGTTGCAAAATAACGTAAAAAAAATCACAATCGTAGTAGAGTAGACACAAAATATAGTAGAAAATAATTTACTTTAATAGGAATTTAATTTGAATTTTACATTAGGTTTTACAAGTTAGTCTGTCAAAACTTGCACATTGTGAACATTTTACCCCTCCCTGCACCCTGCACCGACACGCACTGAGCCGATTACTTTTATCTAGATTATCTTTGCATTACGAGGATATTAGTATAAGTAGGTGATAACATGTGTTCATACCAAAAGACTTTAACGATAGAGTTTTAACGATAAATATCTGTTTTTTAATCTGCTGCTGAAATCGAACCACATTAAATGAAATATCCGGGAACACCAAGCGTACCCATCCCAAATATTAAAATAATTAATAATCGAAAATAGTCATTAGTTCATTAACTCGTTGGATTGCTTTATAACATGGGCCTTTTGTGGGCATTAACGTGGACCGGGAAATCACTTATCCGTAATGAGAGCCAATGAGGGCTATCGTTTTTTGTCTCACTAGATGGCGCACTGTTGCATGAGGTTTTTAAGTATGGCTTTGAAAGTCTGTTATTACGGGCGTGAAAACAAAGTTTAGATTAAAATCATATTTAATACACCTTAAAACCGTACCATATAAATATCGAGCATGCCACAGTGTTGCATAGTCCCAGTTTTGTTCGGAAAAAGGGAGGACAAAGGTTTCCGAAAGACAAAACTGTCTCAAAACGCAGACACTGCAAAATATTCACAAAATTATTCTAATTATAAATAAACCCGCGTAGCTCACCCAAAAACTATGAGATTTGACATTTCGGAGACCTCACGCTACACTAGCGCCTCTAGCGGCGAATTCATTCGCGATAGCCCTCATTACAAGCAAACGTCAAACGAAGCCTCACGATACTAACGCCATCTAGCGATATTTCGCCTCTGTGAAAACCCTCATTCATACCATTACTTACTAAAGTAAGAAGGTAGGTATACTTCGTGAATTTCGTTGTATATAAGCAAAAAAAAAATGCGGGAGGAAATAAACTATTTAAAAAATATTTTTATTGAATGCTACCATTGGACAAGCATAGTTTAACATACACTACTCTGCAATGCACTACAATGCTCGTCACTGTCCCATTAATTGTCATATTTAATTGTATGTCGTTGTCATTAGCAATAGAGGTGACTGCATGGTGTCGTCGATGGGGTATTAGCATGTCGAGCAGTGAGACCTTACTTTTTATCTCTGCATATAAGCGATTAATGGACTCAGAGGTGGATTATAGGTACGTTGATTACATTTTGATTTAGAGTTAAATACTATTTATCAGATAGCGTTGTCGAATGGTTATACTAAATCAATGGTCAATAGTTTGGTTCAGAAGAAGCAGGCACGGATAGTGAATAGCATGCTTTACGCCGTGTTACCATCGCAGTCTTCTAACAAATATAGGTGTAGCATTTCATACGTTGGTCGTTTGTCTGATAGAATTTGTGGTATTTTAAAATCAAACAATGTTAAGGTAGCCTTTAAGACTAACAACTCTTTGTACTCTAAACTTTGTAACCACAAAGAGAAGGTAGATAAAGGAACTAGATCGGGTGTATACAAGCTCACTTGTAATGACTGCAGTAAAGTATATGTTGGTCAGACCGGTCGCAGTTTTAATGCTAGATTTAAAGAGCATGTATATGCATATAGGAATGAGCATCCTGATAAGTCGAATTTTGCCAAACATTTGTTGGAACTAAATCATTCTTTATCGGACTCAGATTCGTATGAAGTGTTACATTATTGTGGCAAGGGGTTACGTCTCGATGTTTTAGAATGCATGGAGATGATTAGATACAACAGTAAGAGATCTATTTTAATGAGCAGGTAAATTTAGTTTCATCTCCCTGATGGTAGTTAATAAAACATGCCTTGACAGTGCTTGACAGTAAATAAATAAAAATCAAGGTAGTTTTGAAGGACAGTTAAAAAATTTATTAATAATTTGTGGGTAGTTTTGTTTTGTTTCATAAAACGTATGTGGGTACTTGGGGAGTTACAGTGACAAATTAAAACGGTGGTTGTGGTTCGTTAATCTAACAACTGGTAGCATGGTGTACGGTTGTGTCACTCTGAAGATGAGATCTGGTTGAGTTCGAAACGCGTAGTGTGGTGGTGGTGATAGATGGGTTTGTGTGATTTGTGTGTGTTCTTACAGTGTGGAGGTGGAGGAACTGCATGAACACGCATATTTTGCATAAGCTTAGCTATCGTAAGGTCGCGGGTGTGCAAGGAAATTCGTTTAGTTCATTAAAAAAAAAAACATTTATCGCGACATCGCGCCAGGAATGACAACCGAAGATAGCGATAAGCTAGTAATTATAAAAGCCCGTAATTAATTAGTACATTTTACTTCAATTCTAGTCTCTCATACCAAAATGAGGCTGTTGCTTGTGTTGTTTGCTCTCATAGCTGTCAGCAGCGGCAGTAAGTTAATTGATTATTTAAAACCTAGTTTAGACATGAAGGAAAATCGTGAAGTTGCAATGCATTGCGCCGCTCGCTTGACCACTCCATACTCGTTCGCTAAACGGCCTCGCCATATAATGGAAGTTGCACGATTTTACGTTTTGGGTTGCCATATGCAAAAATGAAATGTCCTCATAAAAATCCTGACATCACCCTAAAAGTCGTGACATTTTTTGTAACAGATTTGGCGTAGCTTGATTGACGCGCGGATAATTTGTCCTATTTTAATTGTTTTAAAAGAAATATTATTGGTTTTGCTGATTACTTACTACTTACCGAATTTTATCGTTTCATTCATTAAAGCTGTGTAAAGTTTGAAATAAATATGTATCATGAAAATATATATTTATTTTTTATTTTTCATTTAATGAGGTCATTTCTAAAAAGACAGACACTTGCCAAGTCCGGCCGCAATCCTGACAAAGGTCAAAAATCCTGACGTACGGCAACCCTAGGTGCGTTAGACGCATATTCCTGAGCGCTTTGCTTCACGCAGTGCCTTAGACGCTTATTTGCGTTTGAGACACTGAACGAAGGCGAAGTCGGAACATGGTAGCAGTTCGGCAAAAACGCCGGCAGTGAATGCGTTTTTATGGCTTTACTTCTTGCTTGTTTCTATCCTATCACTTCATGTTTGAACTTTTGTAAACAATTGTCAAAAGGCATTAACAGTGATAACTTAAGGTTGACAGATGACTTAAGGGCTAGGATCGGTCAAGGAAAAATCAATGGGGTTCAATAAAAAAGCTTGACTTAAGCAACCCGGAGAGCCTCATGGGAACACGCATGCTCCTCTGCCGGCTTTCCAGCAAATGGCTGAAGCAAGACTCTGGGTAGATAACTCAACCCTCTCCTCCCCGTAGTAAGCTCCAGGGAGTTGCGGACGTGTAGCCGGGTTTTTAGACGGTATTTTAAGATTCTCAGATTACTTTAAAACGGGTACACTACATAAATACGAAAAACTAAATTCCGAAAGTCGGAATCACGAATTTAAAAATACCGATTTTTATAATTCCGAATGTTTTAAAACTCCGAATATGACTATTCTGATTCTT
Source organism: Choristoneura fumiferana (assembly GCF_025370935.1). NCBI lineage: Eukaryota > Metazoa > Arthropoda > Insecta > Lepidoptera > Tortricidae > Choristoneura > Choristoneura fumiferana. Next base: position 12,871,980 of record NC_133482.1, on the reverse strand, counting down.
CATAAATCCGATTTTTATAAATCCGAAAATTAAAAATATCTAAGGTTAAAAATTACGATTTTCAAAATTCCGAACTTTAATACACCGAACAATAAGAAGTCCGACTCAATAATAATCCCAAATGTCAAAAATACGAATACCGATTACTAAAATACCGAATTTCAAAATTCCTAATATCATTCATTACACCGATCAATAATATATGCCGATTTATTAACGTAAGCTAGATTGGCCTGAAACAGTAGTAACTGTGATTCATTTTCAGCAATGTGACATAAGGTTGACGGAGCTCCGCGTCGCGGAGCTCCTATTCCGCGTAGTTAAGGCACTTCGCGCCTTGATGCAATTCTAACCTAACCTAACCTACGCATGTCAATTTACCTAAATTGATTGATATTCATTCGAGATTCGCGAGATTCAAGATTCCGATTATTAAAACCACGAATTTAGTTTGCCGAATGTCATATTTCCGAATTAACAATGTCATTTCAGGAAATTGATAATCGGAATACTGTACTTATTTCGGGCCAATAACATTTCGTGTTTTACATTCTTCGGAGGTATAAGAATCGAATATTAAAAAAAATGATATTTTGAAATTCGAAAAAATATATTTCGTGTTTTTAAGTAATCGGAAATATGTCTTAGGAATTGTGAAAATCGGAGTTTTGAAAATCGGAATTAGCAAATTCGGAATAAAATATTTCGGAGTATTTAAAACTCATTATTAATTATTCGACACTTTCATTTCTCTCCGTAAATTTAGAATTGTGTCCAGGGCCAAATTGCATAACAAATTACAAATTTTTTTCTGTAACCTTTTTGTTTTTCTTTTTGTACAATAAAGATTATTAACATACAAACAAGGAAATAGTATAAGTGAATTTCAATACAAAATCGCTAATACTAGCTTGTAATTTGTTATGCAATTGGGCCCAGGGCGTCAAATCTTAAAATTCGCCGCTGCGGATCGTACCGTCCCTGTCACTCTCGTATTAAATAAGCGTCAGCCCAGCTGTACACTTATAGTAAATTTAAACGCGTTTTCAGGACCCCATTGTAGATTTAATTTTCTAAACTTACATTTACATGATTTCACTTCCAATGGTCAATAATTTCTTTGACTTAACTTTCTTTAGCAAAGATCACGTTACGTAAGCTTTATCATAAATAAAATTTCTTGTATTATTCAATACATCAATTAATACATCATCAATTAATACTATCATAACATGATAAGTTAGATATACATATTTACCTACCTAATCAAGATTTCTTTTTTAGGTGTATGGAACGGCGGATTTAGAAGTAAGTGATACTGATAATATTTTATTAATTTACGTAGCTAAGTAGATTACTAAAAAGTTTTACTGAGTATCTATAAGTATTGCGGTTACCTATGCAAAGATGCACTAAAATCTAATCTCGGTAACAATACAACGAATTTCTGCGTCCGTACATACCCACCTGTATCTATTACAAGGGACTATTTTCTCAAAGGTTTATAGGTATTAGACGGTTTTACTCAAATGAATCCCACTGCTGGGCTGAGGCCTCCTCTCAGAATGAGAGGGCTTGGGCCATAGTTTGCTAAAGCTCACATCGTAACTCACGCCACTCACCTTTTTTGAACCCTGTTTTACCTACAACTGTTGCATAAATATTATAATAAACTGATTTTCATTTTGAATGGCATCATCTCTGCCCTCTCTCGCAGTCAGATTCGATGTAGGCACCGACATCGGCGGCAGCTTCTTCTATGACATCCCTCGCAATGTCACCGACGCTGTCTCCGAAGGATGGACCCTCAAGGACCAGCCCTCAGACCTCCCGGTCACCTCGGTGGACATGTACTGCTACTCTGATCTCATCGTGTGCACATTCTACGACGCCAACGGTGATGTGGCTGGTATGCAAGTTGCGGTAAGTATCATGAAAAAGTTAAGTTAAATTTAGTTAAGTAAGTCTTAAGTCTACGACTAGCTTAGACCTGCACGAAATATCAAAAAGGTCTAGATTAACAAAACTGCTCTTTAGCTTGTTTCACCACTCTCTACTTCAGTAGTTCCTGGTATTTTCGGTGACAAATATATTAAAAAAACAGTCTCTTTAATTTAATAAATTAATCAGTAACGGCATTAGTACATAACGCTAACAATTGCTATTGCAATGCACTGTCTCTTTCTAACCACATCATAGACCATGTGACAGAAAGAAATGGTGAAAACGATTGCGATTCCATGTGCGTTAGACAATATGGACGCAAATCCGAACTAACGACCATTGATAACAAACGGCTCAATGAGGGCTATCGTTTTTTGTCTCACTAGATGGCGCACTGTTGCGTGAGGTTTTTAAGTATGGCTTTCAAAGTCTGTTATTACGGGCGTGAAAACAAAGTTTAGATTAAAATCATATTTAATACACTTTAAAACCGTACCATAAAAATATCGAGCATGACACAGTGTTGCATAGTCCCCGTTTTGTTCGGAAAAAAGGGATGACAAAGGTTTCCGAAAGACAAAACTGTCTCAAAACACAGACATTCATTGCCCCGGAACGCATATTTGCCATAATTAATTTCAGATATTGCAAAATATTCACAAAATTATTCTAATTATAAATAAACCCGCGTAGCTCATCCAAACACTATGAGATTTGACATTTCGGAGACCTCACGCTACAGTAGCGCCTCTAGTAGCGAATTCATACGCGATAGCCCTCATTGCTAAAGTCTATATTATAATACCAAAGTGAAAAATTGTTTTTTATTCGACTGGATGGCAAACGACCAAGTGGGTCTCCTGGTGGTAAGAGATCACCACCGCCCATAAACATCTGCCACACCAGGGGTATTGCAGATGCGTTGCCAGCCTAGAGGCCTAAGATGGGATACTTTAAGTGCCAGTAATTTCACCGGCTGGCTTACTCTCCACGCCGAAACACAACAGTGCAAGCACTGCTGCTTCACGGCAGGATTAGCGAGCAAGATGGTGGTAGCAATCCGGGCGGACCTTGCACAAGGTCCTACCACCTGCAAAATTAATGTATTGCATCACTTATTTATGTCGGAAATCTCGGAAACAGCTTTAACAATTATTTTATAAAAATGCGAAACAAAAACTTTGTATTATATTGTAGTAGCAACGCGTCTTCCCAGCCAGCGGAAAAGTTTTAGACACAAAGATAAAGCTAAATTGTAGCCATACTTTTCCAGCTGCCAGTTGACGATTTCACCGACAACTACTACGATATGGAGGAAACTGGTTTCACCAAATGGACGCCGGCTGTCGAAGATGGCGAGACTGAAGTCTCGTACTGGACACTCCAACAGTATTTCACCACGGAAGGTATTTCGAGATAATCTAAACTACCTATTTATCAGAACCAAACAACTTTTAATGTTGATTCATCTTACGCGAAAAGAGTCGTTTTAGTGTTTATCACAGGGACGCTTCCTCCTCTTAATCTCAAGGCTGTAAATTACGCCTTCCCCTCTCGCTGACTTTAGAGAGATTTAGATGGATCTAGATGTACCATTGAACCCACTGAAGCATGGCCCCGTATTAGAATCTCTTTACAGAAAATCTCATAGTGCCATGGCATTTACTGACTGGGAAGTCACTGACACTTAGACTTAGATACCATGAAAGCATTTCTACTATAAAATAAGTCCTCACGGACGTGCAATGTCTAAATCTAAGGCCGCATAGCTAAACGCAGTGATGTACGCGATCGCATATTTACCTACTTATCTTTTTCTACCCTGTTCTTATACCGTATTACAAGAATAATTGATGAAAACAATTGTGAACCCAAGTACGTAAGACAATAAGGCCTTATTAAAACATCTGCTCAAACCAAGGGCCGCTATGTTTCAGAGATTCTCAGCAGCCGCAAGGGCCGTGCCACACGGGACAATGAGAACAAGATCATCGAGAACGGAGGCGTCTGGGTAATGGGAGTCGGCAAGGAGCTGGTGCAGGTCGCAAACACCACGGACGAGCTGGTCAGCGGCGGCCTCTTCACGCAGCAGGCTTGCATCCCTTGGATGGGTAAGGCTCTTCATAAATAGTTTTTTGAGAACCCGTACCTTTGCCAGGCCATCAGTTCTCCTTTTTGTGGGGCCTGCCCACGCAGCGTGGGTAGGCTTTCGTTAACCCCTCGTATACGGGAACTAAAAAAAGTTCTGTATTCTGTCTCATTTTTTTTAATAAACACAAATTCTGCTGATAAAAAAATGCCTTAAATTTGACACGGGTCCGCGTCTTAAGCATACCGGGGGTTCAGTGGCCGCCATTCAAGATCACATCAGATTGGGCCCAATGGCCATCAGATCTTTCCCATAAAGCTACGCTCAATGACATATTCAGCCGGTCTCTTGCCAACATAAACATGCTGACAACTTCAAAGACTAACCTCGAAGCAATTTTCAACATCATCTTCCTTCAGGTCGTCACTACTACTACAATATGTCTTCGAACACGAGCTGTACGGACGAGCCGCTGTTCCCGTGGTTCCCTATCGTGGACTCAGGAGAGCTGATCGCCACGGGCTTCATGGTCTTCGGAAATCTGACCCTGGACAGTGACGCCAGGAACTGGTTTGAAGCACCTTCTCAGACCGCTGTAGAGGTAATTTATTCAGTGCCATTTACGTCTTGGTGGACCCTAATATAATGCCGTGAACGCCTGTCATGGGCGCCTGTCATATGTACTGTCTGTATTTAGTAGTTCACACGAGTTTAAGGACCTACGCTGACACGATTTGCACGGAGCGGGTGAACGCCTATTGAAAAACAGTATGAGCCGCGATAATCGCACGCGTCACGTACTGTGATGAGTTTTACCTGTATCCACCCCCGCGAAGTGTACCCGCATCAGCTAGCGTTGGCCCTTACGGTTCAGATTGGACATGATGTAAAATACTTCATCTTCACGCTCTTAACGATTATAGGTTTGAAGGTCATCGTCTTCATAGTTTCTACTTAGATTATTACTTTACACATTATACCTAGCGCCATCCACGAAGAGACGTGATTTTGTCAAAATTAGACATTGTAATAAGAATCACGGCACGCTGTTTTTATACTGTATCTACTTCTCTTGGGTATTACTCGTATGTCAAATTAATTTTTTTGGTCTGCTTTCGTTTAATATTTTTGTGCTTTTCGAAATCCCCGTTGCTTCTATAACTCGGTCTTGAAGCTTATTAAAATATTTACGATCAACAGTTATCTTGAAACTTTCAGCTTCTTTACGAAATATTTATATACAATATTACAGAAATATCCTGTTTAAGTTGACTCCCCATGGAAATCAATTTCCGAAAATAACATACTAGATAAATAAGTAAGTGGTGGTTTTAACTGCTCTATATAAATAAATGAAAACACAACGAGTGCACTCTTCGCTTGATGGATTGCTACTAAGCCAAAAAGACAAAAAAAAAAACATTTTCTACTAACGAATCCTTCCGATTTCCCCCGAAACCCGAAGATTTTTCTAAGAGCTCACGGATTGTACATTCCTTAAGACTAAGAGTTAAGAAGCTATTAAAAATTGTATTTACAACAAAATTAAATATAAATCAAAAACAACAATACGAAAGCAACTTAGTAAAAACAATAGAGCAAAGCTGCGGGTATTTGCCTGCTAATAGGTAGGTAGTGTATGTACCTATGTACTTATGTGGGTATGTATGTACTCTTTATTGTACAAAAGAAAGGAAACAAAATACAATTGACAAAGTTTGAGATACTTGTGCAAAGGCAAACTTATCAAATTAAGGGATCTCTACCAGTCAACCTTTGAGTGTGACTAGTCTTTGTTATTAGCTTCAGTTACCAACTACCATAAGTCATTATCCCCCAAATGTCTACATAAACATTGTTCCAGGTCATTGTGCCCTCTGGCCCAGACTGCTTGTACGAGCTCGCCGACTCCCCTGGTGTAGTCACTATGCACGTCTACTACGTCAATGAACCCTGGCTGGTGACCTGCATCTTCCAATAGACAAGCCAACTCTACCGACTGCGCCCTACAGAAACAACTTTAGTGAAACATTCAACGACTGTATTGAAATAAGGCTGCGTACGCAGTATGCGGTTAGCAGTGCTTTCAGCGTGCCGTCCCTCTTCAAAGTATCGCGCTCAAACCATGCGGATTAGCCGCATAGTGCGTACGTAGCCTAAGTGTGGTTACCAGAGTGTTATTGTCGCTTGGGACTCGTTGCTTTTCTTCGTTTTCCTGTATCTTTTTCTTTAAAAGGAAAATGGATTTCTTGTTTCGAGTTCCAAACGACATTAGGAAACTGTTTTATATGAATATGGTTTTTTAGTTATGTCATGTGGCAGTGGCATGCCAACGGATGTAAATAAACGAAATACCTATATAGAAATAATGAATGGATTTATTTATGTCTATATTCTAAAAACTATGTTGTATTTGGATTTCGAGTGGAGTAGGTAACAGAAAATTACCACCCTAGTTAGTATCGTTTGTTAGTCGTGTAGGTATCTCCTATGTATCTCGATATCATAGATTCATTGTAGCTATTCAAATAGGTATTCGCGTTTTGCCGCGATAGCAAATTTTGCTGTAGCATGTTATATCAAGGGTATTTTTTTATATATAAGAGGGGGAAAACGAGCATGCGGGTCACCTGATGGAAAGCAATCACCGCCGCCCATGGACACCTGTCAACACGAGGGGTATCACAGGTGCGTTGCCGGCCCTTCGAGAGACTGATAGTGCCTAAATGTAATATCGCGTCAAGTAATAGCGTATACAGACAAATTTATATAGCGGTGAAAAGCTACGAAAGTGAAGAACCACACGAAATAAATATACTACGAATTTTACTTTGTTCTGCACTAAAAAATAAGCTATTTAGAAATTTTAAGCTCGCGACAAAATATGTGAATAGCTACAACGAATTTATGATTTCGAGGTACACACACCTAACAAACGGTTAGTACTACCTGCCTACTAAGTGGTCAAACCATATCAGTCATTTTCCAGATTATTTTGTGCAAGTAAATGCCGACGTGTAAAGCGTCATTTTTTTCACAAAAGAAATTCATCAAATAAAGCGCACAAATCAGAAAAACTACCGATGTAAACTATTTTTCGAATGGTATTTTCATGTATGTAATTTCAAAACACACTTTATAACACTCTAATAACACCGTTGATTGAGGAAAATGCGAAAAAATATTAATATCTAATTCACACATACGATTTGTTGATAAACAACTATTTCTAAGCATTATCTAACCCAGTGACCCGTTAGCGTAATTAGAATGCTGCAATCTGATTTAATCCAATCAGCGCTTGATAATATATAATGGAATAATAAGTGCAGCGACTAAAGTTTTATTTAGCATCCGCAACGGAACATCTGTTATATGTAAGCAACGGGTTAATAGAACAGCTTCTATTAAACTAATATGCCATCTTTACAATACCAGCAAATTATGCAAAATCGAGAGACAATTTACAAACAACAAATTTATAATATAACTCGGCTACCGATAAATATATTGCCTTCGAAATTGATGATTTAGCGACTATATAATATTGTAAGTCAGCTTCTTTATTTATTTATTTTTGAGTTCATTACAAAATAGGGCATTTGATTTGTGTGACCATGAATTTGTTGAAGACGAGTTGAAAGGAGTGACGGACAAAGTTGGAGCCGTTTTAGGTAAGTATTCCATCAAGGTGGTGTACACGCCTTTGTCCAAAGTCGCGAGGCATATTAGGACACCCAAGGATGTCGTTCCCTTCCAAACACCGGGTGTTTATAGGGTTGATTGTAGTTGTGGTAGTTCCTATATCGGACAGACGAAAAGAACAATAGCTGAGAGGGTCAAGGAACACATTGCAGCTGTTAAAAATCGCCAGGTAAACAAGTCAGCCATAGCCGAGCATTCGTTGGAGTCAGGGCCAAACCACTGGATTGAGCTTCACAATCCCAAAATTCTGTCCACGGAACGTCATTTTTACTCAATGGTACGTGAAGCAGTTGAAATAAAAAAGCATAAGAATTTCAACCGGGACGATGGGTATAAGCTTTCATCTTCGTGAAATCCTGTTATTAATAAGTGTCGGCGTCGGGAAGGGATGAATGTTCGGAGGTACGATCGTGTGTCGGTGTGAAAGGGTGACTAATAAAAGTGACAAAGTGCGGGTAGTTCGTGATACGAGTGCCGGTACGAGTGATCGAGTGCGGGTAGTTCGAGGAACTCGTGCTGCTAGGCAGACTTGACACCCCACACTTCAGTCTACTCGTGACCACGGCAACTGTAACGTTGCCGAAACGTCAGGGTAAATATTACTTGTGTGTGATAAGTCCCGTTTTTGACTTTGAGTTTCACTGTCGTTATACCGTCTGCGGGGTTGCAATGCACATCTGTATAACGACCGAGTTATCGACCAATGAAACTGAGATTTTATCAGTGGTCAAAAATAAAACAGGGTAACTAACAATGAACAGTGTATTGTCAACTGACACCCGTGGGCGCCCGGTGGGAGCGCTTCTTGACCTTCTGTTGACGGCGTTTTAGGTGGCGCTGCACGCGGCTGGCGCCTTCCTTCTTCAGTTCCTCGTACTGCTTCACCAGAGCCTCTACGCGCTTCTCCGCTGAAAAAAAAGCCAACATGATAAGGTGAAGCTCAACTTTTTTGTTTGTGGCAATTGGTCACTTTGTTAGCAACCACTGTGACCAAGTAATTGATAGCAACGAGATGTATGTTGTATTTGACCAGTTTTATAATTTATAAACAGGGGTTACGTATGAATCAATTTAATGGTGCTTGAGGTTGCCAATCGTCATTTAGGATAAATGGGAATGAGAACCATAGCCCAATCTCTCATTCTGAGAGGAGGCATAGCTAGTAAGAATTCAGACAATGTTTATATAACAAACAAATAAACCATAAGAACTTACACTTATTCTTAAAGTAAGGCTTTTTCCCTTCTTTAACCGCCTCTACTTCTTTCTTTTCTTGCTCCATTGCTAACCTCTCTTGCTTTTTCATCTTGCTGGCTTTGTGTTGCTCATTAAGGCGCTGCAGTAACCGACGGAGCTTCAGTGCCTTCTCAGGGTCCGTAGTTTGCCTTAACTCTGCTCTTGTGGCATTTATGTCCTTCATTCGCATTTCAGTCAGGAAGCTGTAGTCTTCTGTAAATTGTTTCTTGTTATACTCGCCACAGAGCGGGTCGAATCTGGAAGTCAAAAGGATAATTGTAAAGAATGGCAGACGGACAATCAGACGGCCAAGTGGTTAGAGAACCTGACTATGAAGCTTGAGGTCCCGGGTTGAAATCCTGGCCGGGCCATATATTTGTATGAGTAATACGAATGTTTATTCTCGGGTCTTGGATGTTTAATTTGTATTTAAGTATGAATTTATCTATATAAGTATGTTTATCCCTTACCTAGTGTGCATAGTACAAGCTTTGCTTAGTTTGGGACTAGGTCAATCGGTATCAAGTGTCCCATGATATTACTATTTTAATTAATTGGATAATATAAATATTGTTGTTTTATGATTGTTTTCCAGTTTTTCTCACTTAGCAATATTGTCAAAATAGGTTTACTTGAGATACTAATACAAATACTAATTTAATTTTAGAAGATTTAACATGAAACTACCGTGAGACTCACTCATATTAAATATAATGACCCGGATAACTCACGTCTTAAATCGAGTTTAGCTCGACATGTTTCGGGCTAATCCGTAGCCCTTCGTCTTCGGAGCAACGCGACTCAGCGGCTGCTGCAACACGCGCACTGCGCGCCGCCGCTCTGCTCGCGCGACTACCCGACGAAACTGACATCGCCACACAACTACCCGAAGACGAAGGGCTACGGATTAGCCCGAAACATGTCGAGCTAAACTCGATTTAAGACGTGAGTTATCCGGGTCATTATATTTAATAAGATTTAACATGTTTTGAAAAAAAAAACATCACTGTATAGTTGACATTTTATAAGCTGGGGATGTAGCACTTCGGAACTGATCTGGTAAAGATAACATTGTTCTCGTTTGTTGAAGCCTACCGCTAATAACAAATCAGAACAAGTAAAAAAAATACAAACAAATAGCTACTGTCTTCTCTAAGATTGTAAAAGCTTAACTCATTTAGAAAGGCCTTTCGTCATTGTAAGCAGTACTCAGGTACGTGGTTGGTGTTGTAGTGTGTCCATTATAGAACAATGTTATCTTTACCAGATGAGTTCTGCAGTCCAAAACCCCCAGCTTATAAAATGCTAACTATATGTACAACAACATATTATCAACGGTTGAAAGGCTAATCTAAGAAACATTTTTTTAAACATATCTCAAACAACAGAGAAAAATCATCAATATGTAGTCATACATAAATAATATAGTAATATTATTATGTACCTGGGATCCCGAACCTCTTTTTCTGCCTTGTGAACTTTTGGCACATCAATCATCATTGAGACTGGTTTCTTAGAGCTCATTTCTCGTGGTCTATTCTTGTTTTCTCTCTTAAAAACTTTCATTTTAGCAGATTCTTTGTTTGCATCTTTTTTCCCAAACAGCGCTTCTTTGTACACCTTAGCCCCTATCCGCTCCTTCAATTTTTGCAACTCTTCAAATGACAAACTTGATAATTCAGACCTTATGGCAGTCTGAAAGTGAAAGAATTGGGAAGATTATCAATCATCGAGACGTAATGCCAGTCTACTTGCTTAAACTATTATTAGACATGGGTTATCTCAACTCCAAGAGGCAGTCAGTTGCACCATATCCAACTCCAATATAGGAACTGGCTTCACATATCAACTCTAATTCCTTAAACCCCTCATATGTGGGAACTAAAAAAAGTACTGAATTCTAGTCTCATCTGTTATAATGAGCACAAATTCTGCTAATTAAAAAAAAATTCAAAAAGATAGCCTCAAATTTGACACAGATCCGTGTATACAAGGGGTTAATGAATAAAGGTTCTTATGAACTATCACCAATTTCTCTGTACTGAAGGATAAACAATTTTGACTCCGTCCAGATCAGTATGGTACCAAGTCACTTCTGAAGTCATCATAATGATTCTTTTGAATTTGTGAGATACTTCAGCTCAGATTTACTATGGACGTACCGGCTCAGCACCCAAATGAACATAATGTGATCCGATTCCACATGATTGAACGCGGGCAAAGTGAGGGCTGATTCGGCAATCGCAGGCCTTAGTCGAAGTTAGTAACTCCTCAGAGTCAATAAGATTTGAAAGGATAAGGCAGGGTTTCCCAAAGTGGGGTACGGTTCGCTATTCGATGGTAGGGGGTTCGCGACAAGGTTTACGTGATGGTGGCTGCAAGACTGGCAAGATGATTAAGATTAGTTTTTGGAGTCTTTTTGTATTTTTTATTTCAACTCCAAATTTGTTACTTATTTGTTTGTTATTTGTTGTTGTTTGTTTCAGTTTGTATTTTCGTTGGCAAGACGATTCTTACCTATATTTGTTACCTTTTATTGAAATAAATAATATACATTATATCATCATGATGATTGAAATTAAAACTTAGTTTCTCCAACAGCCAGTTTTATTACTTTGTTTGGGGGGGTAGGGGTTCGCTGTCGTCTATAAACTTGTATGTGCCATAAAGGAAGTAAGAGAAGCTCTCATTGGGGCTGAAAATGCGGCTGTCCAAGCAAGGCTAGAATCACTCACCTCCACCAAGGCTACTGATTATTCACTCTGGAGGGCAACTCGTAGCATGAATCAACCGCAAAAAACTAAACCACCCTTAAAAAAACAGAGAGGGAACATGGTGCCGAACTGATGAAGAGAAAGCCAACCTGTTTGCTGAACATCTGTCACAAGTCTTTGTACCTAATAATAGAAATCCCAATATTGATGATCAAGACATAGACCTGGTAATGAATCAAGATTTCCAATTAGAACTCCCCATAAAACACATTGCTCCTTCAGAAGTTATCAAGGAAATCATTAAACTTGATAACAAGAAAGCACCTGGATTTGATCTAATAACTAAAGAGGTACTCCAAAAATTGCCAAGAAAAGCAGTAATATTCTTAACATCATTATTTAATGGGATACTAAGAACAAAGCACTACCCACAACTCTGGAAAGTGTCTCAAATAGTTATGGTTCACAAGGAGGGCAAACCAACATTTGATGTCACCTCCTATAGACCTATTAGTCTGCTTCCAGTAGTATCAAAGCTCTTTGAGAAACTTTTACTTAAGAGAATGCTCCCAATACTTGCTGAGAAATCCATAATACCTGATCACCAGTTTGGATTTCGAACAGAGCATGGTACAATCGAGCAAGTACACAGAGTGTACGAAAGTATCAGGAAATCGTTAGAAGATAAAGAGTACTGCTGTTCTGCATTTCTTGACATCAAACAGGCTTTTGATAAGGTGTGGCATAGTGGACTTTTATACAAAATTAAGCTATGGCTTCCTCACACATTGTTTGAGCTATTGAAATCATATCTGTCTGATAGAATATTCCAAATAAGGGAAGGACATAGTACATCCAAGTTCTACGACATCTTAGCAGGCGTACCACAGGGATCCGTGCTCGGGCCCATACTGTACACAATTTTTACAGCGGACCTGCCAGCGAGGCCAGGAATCACCACAGCGACGTATGCAGATGATACAGCAGTTCTAGCAAGTCACAATAACCCGTACATAGCCTCTAAAATGATACAGGACAACCTAAACGAGATACAGAGTTGGTTGAAGAAGTGGAGAGTGAATGTTAGTACAACTAAATCAGTACAGGTCACTTTCACATTGCGACAAGGGAACTGTCCGCCTATTAAGCTGGGTGAAGAGGAACTGCCCCACAAAGATACTGTAAAGTATCTAGGCATGCATCTCGATCGGAAACTAAACTGGAGACACCACATACAATCCAAAAAGAGACCAAGTGAACCTAAAAATGAGGAACATGCAGTGGCTCCTGGGGAGAAACTCTGTACTCAGCACGAATAATAAATTACTAGTGTATAAGACCATCTTAAAGCCGATATGGACCTACGGTGTACAACTCTGGGGCTCTGCTGCCTCCTCTAACATAAACATCCTACAGAGAATGCAAAACGCCATCCTAAAAAGCATCTCAAATGCTCCATGGTTTATTAAAATTTCAGAGGTTCACGAACAACTGAAAATGAACACAGTGAAGGAGGAAATAAGCTTGGTTGCTAACCGTTACAAAGAAAGACTAGAAAGGCATCCAAATCGTCTTGCTACCAGCTTAGCCAAGCCAGCTCATAAAAAGCGTCTTAAAAGATCTGCTATAATGGATTTAGTAACCAGCACAGACAGCTGAAGCGTTGATGTTGAAAGAGAAGAGGCTCCCGATGGGGATCTTCCTCGACAAGCCAATCTCACTTCAACCCATCTGCTTATAGTCTAGGGACTGATTGCAAGATAAAGAATTGGAAAAAAAAAAAAAAAAAAAAAAAAATTTGTTGTTGTTTGTTTCAGTTTGTATTTTCGTTGGCAAGACGATTCTTACCTATATTTGTTACCTTTTATTGAAATAAATAATATACATTATATCATCATGATGATTGAAATAAAAACTTAGTTTCTCAAACAGCCAGTTTTATTACTTTGTTTGGGGGGGTAGGGGTTCGCTGTCGTCTATAAACTTTAACAGGGGTATGTGGAGCCATAAGTTTGAGAAACCCTGGGATAAGGGATTCGGATCCACTTGAGTATCTGACTTTTTTGAATCTTCAGATCCCAATTTACGCATCTCTAATCCATACTAATATTATAAATGTGAAAATGTGTTTGTTTGTTTGTTTGTCCGTCTTTCGCGTCGAAACGGAGCGACGAATTAACGTGATTTTTGGCATAAAGATAGTTCATGGGCCAGAGAGTGACACAGGCTACTTTTATCCCGGAAAAATGCATAGTTTCCGAGGGAACAGCGCGCGGTAACCTAATTCCACGCGGATGAAGTCGCGGGCAAAAGCTAGTTATAAAGTAAACCTTGATAACTTACGCGTTCACCATCGTCAAGCTCGTCTTTCGCGCTTGTATCTTCATAATTTTCTTCGCCTTCACTGCTGCTCATTTTGGAAACCAAATAGAACACAAATAACGACTATCAGCAAAATTTTATAAACAGTCGCTCGCAGCTACTCGAATCGAAACAAAATAAATAAACACCAAATAAACACAAACACGTCTTGCTGGATTGGTCTGGATTTTAGGTTATAAAAATAACGTTTCGTTTGCGACACTGACTTTAGTAACAACGAAATACTGACTTTGTAAAACATACTCCCAAGTGCCAAAACGAAACGTATTGCAAAGGAATTTATGCCATACATCACATTGAAGATAAATTACACAAGGTGCTGTATACATTTATAGTGGATAATACCTTCTTGCTAGTTGTGTATCTATTAGCTAATGACATAATTATTTACAGTTGTCAATCCATGTCAATCCAACTTTTCCATCAAATCCGTATCAAAGCCTCCAATCTCAAAATAAAAGAATGAAGCAATTTTAGTACCTCTCAATACAACATTCCAATATAAAATATACGTAACAAGGTAACAAACATAAAAGCAGTTGATTTTAGCTCTAACTCTGCTTAATTATCTAATCGCAATGGATTTAGACGAAGCCATCACAATAGCCCAGTTGGACATCGACAACACCAGATTTTACTTGATGATAGGCTGGCAGGCCAAATCATTTCAGTTGTATCTTTACTCGCAGAACAACCTCTGGCATGGCAAATTCTCATCTAACAGATTAGCAGGGTTTAGCAGAAACTTGCAGATGTCTGAAGAATCCTACTATGCCAGTGTCAAGCTATGCTTATCTGAGCAGAGGGAAGATTACAATTACGAGCTGAGAGATGGATTTTTCTATTGGAAAAGAAATCTAAAAGATTATATAGTAATTGAAGGCTTCGTGCCAGTAGAGTTGGATTCCTCGCAAAGACATTCCCGGCCAGATTTAATAGAAGTCTTGATGGCTATTAACACGCAGCTAAAGTATAAAATAAGTGAAATTAAAACCAAATACGAGACGGTAAAAAAGGACTATCAAAAATGTTTGAAGGATACAGAGGAATTTCTGAATCTGAAAATTGATATGGAGAGAGCGCTCTGTGATAAATTTTTAAACACTTTAAACGTCAAAAAAGATGTGGGTACTTTGGACGTTACGGAAATCATGCGGGACAGCAACGAAACTAAAGTTACCGTGAGTATTAAAACTGAACACGCCTAAATGACTTGAGCAGTTTCTTAGCAAAAACCACTTATATTTGGCAAAACGAAAAAATATACTTGTATGTTAATCAATCCCACTAATATAATAGTTAAATGAGAAATTTTTTAAGTCGGTTTGTTACCTGTTAAACCGCTGAACCGATCTAAATGAAATTCGGTATACATAATATAGTTTGGGTCCCGGGGAAGGACGCAGAATTGTTTTTAACTTTTTATCCCGGAAAATTGCACGGTTCCTGCGGGATAGTGATATACAAATTTTACGCGAATGGAGTCGCATAGCGGGCAACAGCTAGTATTCAATAAATTGTCATTTGTGAAGATGTTGCCAATACCTACACGATTTGATGAAACGGGTTCGATAAAAAAAATTGTAAACTTATATCTAAAATATTTTTTAAGCTTTGAAGCAATATTATACTAGATCTTTATTATGTCCCGTAACTGTGATGGATGATTTATAACCCAAATACCTACATCTCACTCATACACAAAATATAGATGACTTCAACTACGACTAACAATGGTTTGCCTGTAAGGATTTGCGTGGTCATAATGTAAAATAAAGAAACCATTTTTAATGTTAACTGTTAGATAAACTAAACAAGCATCTCATTTGTTGTAGATCAAAGTTGTGCCTCAGCATTCTCGAGAACAAGCCAAAGTTTCACTTTTATGTTGAAACTCCATCGAAAACCCAAACAACGTGAAAAATGTTGATTTGTTTCACAAGACATCTGGTAGGTGCTAATTATAACATGTGCTTCGTTCTTTTTGCTAATAAATTTCTTTACGGTAAAATATGTTTGGTTTCCCAGTAGTATTTACTTGTGCTTGTATTTTTACTTCTGCTTGAGCCCTTTTTCGGCTCTCAGTATATTATAAAATAAGTCTAAATCATTCCAAATTCTAGTTTTACGGCGATACAATACAGTACAGTAAGTCTTTATTGCACACCAAATCATAGTTATCACTAATCAGTACTGAAAACACAACAGAGATTTTCTAAGGTAAGCAATAGGCGGCCTTATCGCTTCAGAGCGATCTCTTCCAGGCAACCTTTATAATGGACAGAAGTAAGGAATAAATTCTAAATCTATGACTTAAGTTCTGAGCTGGGTTCGATTCAGTGAGACGGCTAGAGTTGAAATAGTTGCCCTGTTTGTCACGTCCAGAAGCCGCTCTTGAGGCGACTTATTACTATTACTGTATAGGCGTAGTACCTCTTGCCTGTACGTAGAGGAATGAATGGAAAAAAAAGTGATATGACAGACGTCACTCTGACATTTTGATTGGACCACTTTTCGTTTCGTTCCGTTCGCACTGTCTTGTCTTGTCCTCGTCCGGCTTTGCTTTTTGTTACTTTTCGTATAATACCCAAAAAGCTGTAAATTCAATAAACAGAGTAAATGTACTTAAAATGGACTTAAATCTTGACAGTGATACTTTTTTAACAAAATTGAATATAAGAGATCGAAGTATTTACATAAAAGTTCTATGGAAACAAAACGATACAGACTTGTTTCACATCAAAATATTCGAAGCAAACGAATCTTGGTCGGGAAGGTTCTCCAATGAGTTCGCTGAGAAATACCAAGAATGCATGGACGAGACTAAAGATGAATACACGAGAAATATAAGGCTGTTTTTGACAGGGAATAGTGACGAATGTGTGTTCGATTTTACAAGAAATAACCCCGACGAGGGAACTTTTAATTGGAGAAAGACTTTTAAAGATTCGACGGCAACCAGGCTCCACGGCTCCGTTCCCCTGCACCGCGACGATGTTCCAGTATCTAAAGACACTTTAATAGACTACTTATTGGGTGAAAACAAAGGGCTACATGACACATTAGCAGACCTAACAAACAAAACAGAGACATTGACAAGAGAGTTGGACAAATGCAAAGTTGAAATGGAGAAATTCGTAGATATTAAGTCTTCACTAGAGGCCGATTTGTATTCAAAATTTGTACAGTTGTTAAACGCAAAGAAACGAAGAATTCAGCTTTTAGAAGAAAATTTGCAACAAATGTGATAAGTGATGGACGATGATGAAAAATGTTTATTGATGTTGGATGTTGGTTATGCTATAATATTTGATGAATTTATTGTTAAGTAGCTGATCACATCTGCTATGCAAAGTGTGTTAACCCTTTATTTTCCAAAATAAAAATAAAAACTGAATTTGTGTCTGTACATTTGAAATACTTGGAAAAAAATATTGAGATAAAAACCAAACTATTCTCAATAAAAATTGTGTAAAATGGTCAGTTACTCATTGTTTGCCAGCTGCCCAGTCTTTGAAGTGTAGCAGTTTTTTGGATTACAATTTAACCCTTCATGTGGAAACTAAAAAAGTACTGAATTGTAGTCTTATCTGTTTATAATAAGCACAAATTCTGTAGATTAAAAAAAGAATACCTCAAATTTGAAACAAATCTGTTTTAAGTATACAAGGGGTTAAATAAAAACTGCTACACTTCAGGCACATCAATCACAGTTACAACTCAAATACAGTTATTGGTATGGATAATGGACAATAAGACGTAATCTTATATCTTTGAACAGGCAATTCCTGTATAATTATTTCTCTAACAATTTCAATGAAATTTGGTAGGTATTTAGGGGTTTTTGGGGATGAACATTTGATCTAGCTCTTATCTCTGAGAAAACGCATGTTTTCGAGCTTTAGCCTAAGCAAAGTACTAAGCAGGTACTTCAATATTAATTGCTGTATTAACCTCATAAGGCCCAAAACAATACTAATTAATGAAAAGAAGAAACAAATTGTTAAAATAACTTATTTATTTGCGTAGGAAACATTTGAACTTAGAACATTTAGCATTAGTAGCTTCGTCCAAAAAGGACGATAGACTTGGGTTTGTTGTTGCATGCTGGGTGGATGCAGCGGTCTGATGCTGTCAGCTCGCGGGGCTGCTTGAAGGGTATGCAGAGAGACTTGGCACCCATCGCTGGGGCTTTTACATCTGTTGTATCATCATCATCGGTCCTGTGGGAAATATTAACCGAGAGTTGTATGGCAGTGGGTACATAGGCCTAAGGCTGAGGCTCCACCGAGGCAGAGCGGAGAGGAGATGTGTCGGTATCAACCAATCATATTAGTTGAATCCACATCTCATCTCTGTCTCATTCTCCGGCTCAGTGGATCCGCAGCCTAACCCACGACTTCGCACCCGTAAAGTATTAAGTCAAGCAATTGAATTTAATTTCTGGAAATTCCCGCATGAATGTTGCCATATCCTGAAATTTCAATTTAAATGGCAGATCTGATACTAGACGCGAGCGAAGCCGCAATTAGGTATAGGTAGTAGCGGGCTGTTTTCCGCAACTCGACGACTTCGTGCGCCTATTTTGCGGCTGTATTCATGCCAGCTTAGCTCCTGGAAAAAGCCTAGCCGACCCTTAACGTTGCCGAAAACTTCCTGGAGTGACCCTGTAGACCCAAGGTCTAGTGCCCTGTAGCCACACCAGAACATTCCAGAAGGATGTGGTAAAGGCTGGTGCTTTATACTCGTAGGCTGACTTGACTATACCTGGCGCTGTCGTTCTTGATGTTATCTTCGCACGGTATCTCGCAACAGAACGGCGCCAGTAAGATGTGCTTGCGTTCCAGGGCGGACGTGAACTCCTCCCACTTGCTAACCAGCGATAGACGCTCGTCGCGCTCTTTTGTTGCCCTGTGAATGAAAATGAAAAGAATGTTTATTCCATCAATTTTTTTTTAATGAACTATAAGAACTTCTTTGCTCTCCCGCGACCTTATGATAGTTCAGTTTATGCAAAATATGCGTGTTCATGCAGTTCCTCCACCTCCACACTGTAAGAACACGCACAAATCACACAAAACCTTCTATCGCCACCACCACACTACACTGACGCGTTTCGAACTCAACCAGAGATCATCTTCAGAGCAACACAACCGTACACCATGCTACCAGAAGTTAGATGGCAGATATTGACGCACTCAAAATATATTTGTAACATTACATTCAACCCATTATCTAGCAAATAAAACCATTTCATTTCAAACATCTGCTGTGTCTTACTTTTCAAACATCTCATTGTGCGTTCGCTCCAGCAACGCCCCAAGGTCCTTGGTAGCGGATTCGCGTTTGAAGGTCAACTTCTCGCCCGTTAATCTCCGCACAGCGACCAACTCGCCCTTCGCCAAGTCTTTGGGACCGAGCTCCACGCGGATTGGAACGCCCTGTGTGAAAGAAAAAAAAAACATTTATTTATTATTTTTTTCAGTAGCAGGGTCGTAAAAACCGAGAATAGGTTATATTGAAAATTAAAAATGTGGTTCTTAATATATAAGTTAATGTGTCTTCTTCAATAATTACTTATTCTTAAATGTTTATTAATGGTTTTTAAAGAAAATAAAAGCATAACTATTGGAGTAGACACATTAACTTATATATAAGAACAGTTCTATCAGACCACATTTTTAATTTTCATTCAATTTTTATGGAATACTCGAGAAAAACTAACAAAAGTGAAACGTTGCCAGCTCAGCAGGCATAAACGCTCTTAAACAGAGCTTAAAAGCCTTCAAAATCTTACCTTCAGCTCCCAATGGTTGAACTTCCACCCGGGTGAGTAATTGTCTCTGTAGTCGCCTTCGGCCCTTATGTCGCTAGCCACCAGTTCGTCCACTAGGGCTTTGCACTGGTCCATGAGCTTCTCTCTTTCGGGGCCGGCCGTGGCCGCGGTGATGCCGCAAGGTACTACTACCACTTGGATGTCGGCGACGCGCGGGGGCAGCACTAGGCCGCGGTCGTCGCCGTGCACCAGGATCATCACGCCTGCGGTCAAAATGAGGTGAAATGAAAGCGTACCTAAAATAAGTTTCTGTTAAAAAAAAAAACATTTTTCACTTATGCTCATAAAGTTCGTGTTTATGCTGGATCTAAGCGACATAAAATGACTTTTTATGCTCGAGTGCATAAAGTAAAATCTTCGTCTAAGACCAAGGTAATCAGGTGTCAAAAGCCACGAAACACCTTCCTTTTTTAGTATGTAAGAGTGTGTAATAAGGTTGTCTTATTTTTTATTGTATTTTTTTTCTTTTTGCTGTGCCGAAATTTGGCGAATAAATTTATTCTTTTTTTTTCTTAAACAAAAAAGTTTCTTCATATTTTTTTAATAATTTTTAGTTCGTATAAAACTAAAAGTCCATCAAATCAATCAAAATAAATCAATAAAACTAAAAAAAATATATATATAATGCATGAAAGTATATTGAAAGTGAACAATTGTTTCCAATGTTTCTATTTAATTTCCTCGCAATCTAAGTGAAAAGAAGAGTGTAAAACTCGAGCATTAAACCCATTTTCCCCTCGACGTCTATCCACCTTCGCGGTACCGGCTCGTGTGGCTATATGAACGCCTTGGGTAAAATGGCTCGTTTTATGCTCTTGTTGTACAATCTACTATTTAATATAAGCTTCTTTGCTGACTATACTTCTTGTTGACTGTACTTGCATTGTCATCCATCTTACATGTTGTATACCAAATTTCAATTCAATCCGACTGGAAGTTTTGCGAGATTCGACCCAACAACAACAAACAGGGTAAGTTATATAAAATATACACGGTGCTATGCTACTCGCCAGTTCTGTTAGCTTGAACTTGGCTGGACACGTTGCCGCGTGTCTAGATTTAACTTACTTGTAAATGCTGAGTTTTTATAAAAGGGCGGTTCTTCTTAACCTAAAAAAGTCTTAGAGAAAGTGTGATGGGATAATATTGTATTTTGTTTCCTTCGTCACGATAATTCGGTGATATCGGATTTAAAAACCAGCCAAGAAAGTGTCAGACACGCCCAATATAGGGTTCCGTAGCCATTCCAAAAAAATTAAGTAATATTTTTCTAAGGATTTCGTATTTTATACGGAATCTTCGAAGTTTAGGTTTATTTTATACCTTAGGCTGCTATTTACTCTTAGATTACTAGAGGGGGGGAGGTGCCGTTATAGTTTTCCTTGTAAGTTTGATATACTTACCACCATCCTGAATTTTTTCAAATTTTTACACCCACCGGTTTAGATTTTAGAAGGGGGGGGGGGTGCTCGATTATAATGAAAATTGAATATTTCACAAACAAATCACTGAATCGAAAAAACGTCTTAGCAAACCCCTAATGATTTTAAAAGACCTATCCAACGATACCCCACACTATAGGGTTGGATGAGAAAAAAAAATCACCACCACTTTAAAATACGTCTATGGGAGGTACACTAAAAAATTGTTTACTGTATCATTTTGTCGGCATAGTTTACATATATATTCGAGAAAAATAACAGCTTTCTAGCATTGATAGTCCCTGAGCAAAGCCGTGGACGGACAGACAGACAGACAGACATGGCGAAACTATAAGGGTTCCGTTTTTGCCATTTTGGCTCCGGAACCCTAAAAACATCGTGCAATTTAGAGTTGTTATTAGTAAATATTGCATATTATTGTAAATTTGAAGATACCGTGATATTATCTGTAGTGTATCCTCACTAATACTATACATGTTATGCGAAAGTAAACTGCTGAACCGATTTAGATATCGGTCTTCCAAAACAAAATTCCGAATTAAAGTAAGCTGAGTAATATAATAAAGTTAGTTTACTCACCGATGGTACGCGTAGTCAGTCCCCAAGAATTCTGGAAGACATACTTCTTCTCTTGGGTGTCGGGGTCGTCGTACACGATCTCGAACATTTTTGAGAAGTTCTGGCCCAAGTGGTGACTCGTCGCTCCCTAAACATAACAGGATAAGTGTGTTAAAGAAATCAGTTTCAACACAAGATTTTTTGTTGACTGTACCCGTATTATCATTGTGGGAAGAGGCTAAAATAGAAAGATCTCTCTTCAGGCAGATGGTAGCGACACGTGGCGACACTAAGCGCCATCTAGTGAGCAAATATACAAACTCCAAATCCTACGTCGCTCCATCGAAGTCAACTCGGACACATTTACAACTTCCGACGCTCTGCCTTCGGACTTCAAACCTCTATTGTAGCCTCTTCCCACATGCACCCTACTAATATTATAAATGCGGAAGTTTGTGATTGAGTATGTTTGTTACTCCTTGACGCTGAAACGGCTGGACGGCTTTAGATGAAATTTTGTATGTAGATAGCTGGACATCTGGAATTAAGCGTAGGCTACTTTTTATTCCGATATTCCCACGGGATAGGGATAAAATCTCGAAACAACAACCGCTGGGTTTAGAGTCATGAAATTTGACATGATGTCAATGAAAACCACGACTTAATTTTTGGAAATTCCCACGGGAATTTTTTAAAATCCCAAAATTTCAATTCAGCTGCTGGAGCTAATGATTTACGTGTGCGAAGCCGAGGGTGAACACTATAGTGTTAAATAAAAGCTCTTAAACAATGTTCGGCCCGATATACTCACAGTGTAACATTTGGTCAGTCAGCTATGTAAGTTTTATTATTCATTCCCGAGCTGAGTAGGTACCATCAGCCAAATATGTGGTCTACCACCCTAAAGTTGATAATCGTTTGCATGTCATAAAACAATAATGCCAATAGACGTGTCTGTCAACTTGAAAGTTCGACTTTAGCGACATATCAATTTGATAGGAACTTGGTTAAAAATTGATAGACCACTTATTTAGCTGATGGTACAAGTTTTTTTTTAATGTATGAATTCAGTTTTTCTTGTTATTAAAATCGATGACATGGTTCCTAAGAACATATCTTATAGTTTCAAACTTTCCCATACCTACTGACCGATCTAAATATTACACCCTTTCCCCTTCGGACTTCGGTCCTCATGCATAACATCCAACTGGAGAGAGATCTCTATTGGAGCCTCTTCCTACATGCATGTTAAATAAACATGCATGTAGGAAGCATGCATGCATGGAGGATGCATGTTAAGCTTGTTAAAAATGTTCGGCCACTCAATGCAGACCCTAGCGGAGCCCTACCTGAATGCCGCGGCCGCTCGCAGGCACGAAGGCCTCCACAGTGGTCGTGTAGTCGCCGCCGGCGAACTTTTCCTTCTCAGTTTTGCGCCCCTTGATGACAGGGATGGCTAAGAATTCTTCGTACACGCGCGCGTATAGATCTAAAAGTAAGACAAGAACAAAGCTAGAAATTTAAGAATAGCATTTTTATAAAATGCCACATAAGATGCCAATATGGACAATTATTTTGCTTGTGCGAAGTTTGAAGCAAACAAATAAAGATAGAAACGAAGCGAAACTACATAAATGAGTGTAAAAAAACCGGCCAAGAGCGTGTCGGACACGCCCAAGATAGGGTTCCGTAGCCATTACGAAAAAAAACAAGTGATATTATGTGCGTTATAACACAATTAAAACACTTACTACAGTCTTATAATCTATTACCAGAAAAAGAGCGTGTACCTATCTTCACGGCACTTCCGTCCTTTTCTTGAGAAGCGCAGTTTTTCGGCAATAACTCAAAAACGGTATATCCGATCATGTTGAAACCAATTTTCGTTGAAAGTATTTATTAAGCGTTACCTTTCCATATTTTTTGGACAAACGGTTTACAAGATAGAGGGGGGGGGGGACAATTTTTGCTACTTTGGGAGCGATTATTTCCGGAAATCTTCACTTAATCAAAAAAGTTTTTGAGAAACCTTACTATCTTTTCAAAAGAGCTGTCGAACTATGTGCCACACGTTGATGCGAGTTAATTTAACTACAAAACTAAATAGCGGCTTTGACAAGATATCTGTACTCCAAATTTCATTGATATACATCTTGTTTTCGAGTAAAATTTCTGTGGCATACGGACGGACAGACGGACAGACGGACAGACAGATGGACTTGACGAAACTATAAGGGTTCCGTTTTTGCCATTTTGGCTCCGGAACCCTAAAAAGGGCCTTGGAGTGTTTAGGGCTAGGAATCACATTTTAAAAGTAGTCTTGTGGTAATTGGTGCGACTGTGGTAGCGACTTTTCTATTACTGAACGATCTTGTTGTTGCTGAGCAATTTTTGGTATCCTCTGCACTTACTTGATGTGGTATACAGGTTAAGAGCGTTTATACCTGCTGAGCTGGCAACGTTGCATTTTTGTTAGTTTTTCTCGATTATTCCATAAAAATTGAATGAAAATGTATAATGTTGTCTGATAGAACCCTTCTTAATATATAAGTTAATGTGTCTTCTCCAATAATTATTCGTAAAAGACTTTAATATTCCTTAAAAAAGAATTAATGTTTATGACAGGTTTTAAAAAAAAATGAAAGTCAATAACGAATAATTATTGGAGTAGACACATTAACTTATATATTAAGAAGGGTTCTATCAGACAACATTATACATTTTCATTCAATTTTTATGGAATAATCGAGAAAAACTAACAAAAATGCAACGTTGCCAGCTCAGCAGGTATAAACCCTCTTAATTGCTGGTTACTTAAAAATTATATAAAGAAGATAGTTACCGAGTATTTGCAGCACCTCCTTGGAAGCTTCCTCGAAGGTGCGGTAGGCGGTGTGTCCCTCCTGCCAGAGGAACTCGCGCGTGCGCAGGAACGGCTGCGGCTGCTTAAACTCCCACCTCTGAAGAGGATAAAGTACTTTAAGCATCAAATTACACATTAATACCAGTCAATATTTGACTCAACCTCAAACTTGGTATCGACAAAATTATATTAGCAAAGTTTTTAATAATCACATGAGTGTTGGGTATTCGCAACAGACGCTAACTAATTAAAGTATTAGAAGATTGCTTCTTATTTGGTAATATAATTTTGTCAGGCGTCTATTTAAACATATTTTAACGCATTCACTGCCACCGACGCACATATGCGTTTTCCAAACTTCGCCCAGTGCCGCTGTCATAATTATTCATACATTTTGAACGCACATGTGCGTCGGAGGCACCTGTGGAAGTCAGTTGGCAGTAAATGCGTTAAGGTTATCAGGCTGTGGGTTGCACCCCTACAAAGTTTCTGGTAATGAAGAATGTAAAAAAATTGAGTTTTACAGTATGACAAATTTGATGTGAAATTTTATGCCGTTTGATACGTGATATTTTCCAAAGCGCCCAATATCCAAATGTCATAGTTGGGAATCGTTCTTACCTGTGTTAGTATCATAATTTTTATAAAAAAAATCTTTTAGCCTTTACACTAAACGAAGGTCTGGCTACCACTAACTCTGGCTCTATATGGGAACATAATGTCGAAAGAAGGCAGGCACATTGCTTCGGTATTGTGAACCTGTTAAATAAATGATAATATTTTACTTACAACAACATTGTTCCACTGGTTCAGCTTGATGGGAAGGTCTCTATGGCTCTGCAGCCATTTGGCGTACGCGGGGTACATGACAGTTTCTGAAGTGGGCCGCACGGCGATGTGTTCAGCCAACTCTGAGGATCCGGAGTGGGTGACCCAGGCCACTTCCGGCGCGAAGTCGGCTATGTGCGTCTTTTCACGCTCCAGTGCGGCCTTGAGAATAGAAGGAAGCATAAGTAATTCGTTTTTTAGCTTGTACTTTTTTCATCCATATGTACTTATTTTTTAACGGGAAACACAATGTTAGTTGAAGTCGGTATAATCGTAAAGCTTAGGAATATTACTTTCGTTCTAGTTTAAGGCAACTATTGTAAACGTCAAACATTCAAATGGTCCAGACGGCATTTGAACATACATATGTAAGTTCCTGCCAGCAAAAGAAGCTTGTACTATAAACGTTTTTTTTATATTATTAAAACTTGTATTATTCAACAACTAATTACGTTCTAAACATATCTCTCATTATCTGGTTGAGTTCGAAACGCGTCAGTGTGGTGTGGTGGTGGGAAAAAATGGGTTTGTGTGATTTGTGTTCTTACAGTGTGTAGGTGGAGGAACTGCATGAACACACATTTCTTGCGTAAACTTAGCCATCATAAGGTAGCAGGTGAGCAAAGTAATTCTTTTAGGGGCTGTTTCACCATCCATTGATTAGTGTTAAGTGACGGTTAAATGTGATGCCGTCTCCGTCTATTCGAACAAAACAAATAGAGACGGCATCACATTTAACCGTAACTTAACACTAATCAATAGATGGTGAAACAGCCCCTTAGTGTATTGATATCCTAACCCTTACCTCTGCAAAGTAACGCCTGATTCAATAAACTCTCATAATTCCTTATTTTTAAACAAACCTTGGAAACGAAAATGGGGAAGTAACAGTCTTTAACGCCGAGCTTCTTGAAGTTCTTGGAGAGGAACTCCTTGATCACCTCCCAGATGCTGTACGACCACGGCCGGAAGATGTAGCACCCGGATATGTCGTAGTACTCTATCATTTCCGCTGAAAAATAATAATAAGCCGAATGAGATCCTCAGTTACATTTAGAAATGAAGAAATCCATACCACAGTTTTACAGCGTACGTTCCACTAAACGCCCGCAACGATTGTAACAACA
The DNA here is from genome assembly GCF_025370935.1 of Choristoneura fumiferana. Lineage (NCBI taxonomy): Eukaryota > Metazoa > Arthropoda > Insecta > Lepidoptera > Tortricidae > Choristoneura > Choristoneura fumiferana. Next base: position 12,845,256 of record NC_133482.1, on the reverse strand, counting down.
TCTGACCCTATACTACGAAGTACAAAATTCGAACTTAGTGTCTTGCCGTCCCGTTGACGCTCATATTATTTAATACGAGAGTGAGAGGGACAGCGCCACACGAACTTCGATTTTTGAATTCCGTTGTAGCCCCCCCGTTATCGTTCTACCTAGTTATATAACGTTAAAAAACAGGATAACTTTTTCCACCATTTTACAACTTTCGTTACAACTTGTTAGATGTTTTAAACGCTCCCACATTGGTATAAAAAATGAATTAAAATAATTGATTTAATTTAATTTGTTATTGTGACTTTTAAATCAAATTTAGACTACTTTGACTACTGAATTGACTAATTGAATAAAGGAATTTGTAGTATAAAAATGTTATATAACACCATAGAAAAATTAAGATATTTTAATTTGTGGTATAACATAGTTATTTAACCTCCTAACGCCCAAGTCAAATTTTTGATTTATGAACATCAAACTTTGTCATTTATGATAGTTTGATGTTCAAATTACAATAAGTCCTTTATAAAGGACTTAGGGCGTTAGGAGGATAAGATAACAATGTTTAACATTTGTTACAATTTGTTATACAATATTATAAAAAAAATGTTTTATAACATTACACAACACTTTATAACACCAGTGTGGGAGCACCATTAGCGATTACTTCGTCAACTTACACTTGGTTATGACCTGCGAGTACCATTCAGACAGGTCAGTGTCCTTGCTGGCCTCAAGTCCGAGCCGGGTCACTTTCTTGACGGCCGACCCGGAATCCTCCTTAGGCGGCTTAGGAGACTGCAAATAATAAAGGTAAAAGATCAAGAATAGTTTACAAGAGGCAATGGAATATTCGACAGAGTTTCCCAACCTTTATTTCACCGAAACTCCCCGAACTAAAAATAATATTTTCATGCCCCCTTAACTTTTTTAATCCCACAGGAACCATACATTATTTCGGGATAAAAGGTAGCCTATATGGCATATATATAGTACGTATAAGTCGTACAAACTTTCGCATTTATAATATTAGTCAAATAAGACTAGGATTTCATCACGCACCTGTTCTTTGGGCTTCTCTTTCTTTTCCTTCGGCTTGTCCTTTTTCTCTTTGGGCTTGGACTCGCGCGGTGCCGCGGGCGCGACGTACGGCGAACCAGTCTCCGATTGGTACTTCGCTTTTAGTTCTAGAAGCTTCTTTACTTCTGCGTCTATCGCGGCCTGGAACAAAATTGATAAAATGAATTGATTTTCCATGTAACATCATTATTTTTCTTTTAGCCCTTTCGAACCCAGCCGCTACGATCGTGCGGGTTAGTTACATTTGAATTTGAATTTGACATGGATTGTACATAAGGTCCACTGTCATAACTTCTGCATTTGAATTTTGAACTTGACATAAAATTTACATAAAGTCCATTGCCATAATTCTTTTCATACTTGGCTGGGTTCGAAAGGGTTAGAAAGGGCGTGTGGTAGGTAGGTAACTGTGTTAGGTAAATGTGTTAGGTAACTGTGGTAGGTGCCTGTGGCAGGTAACTGTAGTAGGTAACTGTGGTAGTCATTCTAGTAGATCACAGCGGTAGATCACTGTGGTAGGTAACTGTGGTAAGTAACTGTGGCAAGGTAAATGTGGTATGTTTCCCAGATACCAAGGTTTTCCATAACCGAGAGAGTCTTACAATCATTCCCTACTCGGGCGCAACCCCTCACCAGAGGCGTAGCGTGGGTATCAGCCGTCCGGAGCGGAAGAATATTTTCTGCCCTCTTATTTAGGATACTCATTCTAATCGGTCCGAAGCGTAGACCTGTGCGACATTTTTTTTCGTTATGGAATTATCATCATCATCCCAGCCCATACACGTCCCACTGCTGGGCACAGGGCTCCTCTCAGAATGAGAACACTTGGGGCGTAGGTCCCACGCGGGCCCAGTGCGGATTAGGAACTTCATACATACCATTAAATTTTTATAGTATTTTGCCGCCACCTAAATAGGACGCGCGGGGCGGTGATAAGTCCTTTTTGTGGTATGTTGACTCAAAAATTACAATTTACAAAATTTCAAAGTTTTTAAAGAGCCACATTTTTTCTTGCCAAAAATTAATAGTACATGCATAAATAAAGTTTGGAACTAAAGAGCACCTTCACATCCCAAGAGCCGCATGAGGCTCGCTAGCCGCAGGTTGCCGACCCCTGCCCTAGAATTGTAGTACTAGGGCTTACCTTGTCAGCTTTCTTCGCTTTGAGGTCGCGCACGACTTCACCCTGCTTCGCGACTTCGGCGGCGAGCGCGACCGCTTTCTCGTCACCTCCGTTCATGGTTATCTGGGTATGATGATTTCAGTCAAAATTTCATAAACTATTAAGGGCCGCCACATAAACTCGGAATTCCGTTTCGGAATTTCGGAAAATTCCGATTTGGGATTTCGAGCGCAGAAAGTAAATTATTACAAATCGAATGGACCTACCACACACAAACACTAGTTTTCCGTCCCAAGTTTTCTCCGATTCAGAATTCCGTATGGTGCATGGTGGCCCTGTGCTGATTCCAAATCGGAATTCCGAGTGTACCTACCTATGTGGCCGCCCTTACTATGAAATGGAGGAGTCAATAAAAACATCAGTGCGTTCCTCCTCTTTATATAGTAATAGAGACTTCAGCCTCTTGCTATTCTGTTCGGTTTTTTGATTCAGTTAAAAATAGCACGTGAATTTGATGAGATGAATATGGGAAAAAGCATGACAAACGTGATAAACCACCAAAACAAATCTTGACCTGAATTATTAGTTGTTTTATCAAATGTACTTAAAGGTAAAAACCAAAATTATATGACTAGTCCATAGAGAAAAAATCCAAGGTAAGCAATAGGCGGCCTTATCGCTTCAAAGCGATGTCTTCCAGGCAACCTTGATAATAGACAGTAGTAAGAAAAACAAATTAATTTCATTTTCTATATACAGTCACCAGCACCAATATCTGACAGAATAAGCGTTCTTAAATATCTGTCGCGACTCTATTTCTGGGGCCGGAAGGACGTGTCAGATATTAATGCTGGTGACTGTACCAAAAAAATTTTTTCTCTCATAAACCACAAACACTTTGTCATACTGAAACCAACTGGTTGAGTGTACCTCAGTCTTGACTGGAGCAGCAGCCGGAGCGACGGCGTTGACAGTCCACGGTGTACCCGTCAAAGTCTTGTACTGTTCTTTGAGGCTTAACAGACTCTTAACCTAGAAACAACAAAATCATCAATATAAACATTACATCTAGCAGTTGAATTAAAAGGAAAAACACCCGAGTTTCGTGTTTCAAAACTTAAGAGGTAGAGTAGAGTTTGGAATTTCATCCTGATCCCGTGTATACACTCTTGACAGAGTTATGCGTTGGATGGATATCAGTAGTGAACCTCCATGACGACTTTCTTGAGAAAATAGCGTGGTGGTTGATTCTTGCCTTCAGCGCCGCAGAGCAGGGGGGCTACTACGAAATTCGAAATTCGTATCGTACCGTCCCTATCACTCACGTATTAAATAATATTATCGTCAGCGGGACTGCAAGATACGAATTTTGAATTTTGCACTTCGTAGTAAAGGGCTTGGAGTCCGGAGTTCATAGTTGGCAATATAGCGGCCCACTTACGTAGCACGGTGTAGGATGAGATCAGAAAGCGGTGTTAAGGCGCGGCCACATCGACGCTCGTTTCCAACGTCAAATCTAGTCACGTGACATGTAGCGATAAAGCTGAAAATATTGAGCATTATCGCTGAAAAAAAAAACTTCTTCAATTTCAGCAAAAACACTCTGTTTTTTTTTTCATTCACTCCAATTTCTTTTACTTGTACCACTGCCACTACTAAATGAGACTAACCAAGATCATTTCTGCAAGTAGCCATCTTGTCGCTGCTGCTCGACGCGGCGACTAATCGCTACTTTTTTGAGTCGCGGGAAATTCAAAATCACATTCAAAATGGGGTCACGTGACCAGATTTATCGCTGCAAACGAGCGACGAGCGACAATATGGCACCTTATGGTACGTTCCACTAAACGCCCGCAACGATTGTAACAACATCTGACCCTCCCTATATACATACGAAGTGCAAAATTCGAACTTCGTATCTTGCCGTGCCACTAACGCTAATATTACTTAATACGAGAGTGAGAGGGACGGTACGACACGAAGTTCGATTTTCGAATTTCGTGGTAAAGGAGTGCCACCAGAGTTGAAGTCGCGTACACAAGAACATGTCATGTAATGACAACGGGATTTTGACATTTATACTCATTCATTTCATTCATTCTCCTTTAGTCTAGTTCTTCATGTAGCTGTGTGTGTAATCATTCACTTCAACTATCGTCGCACCACCTATACCTAGCCCCCCTGATTGTTAACCTTTACATACTTATTTCTATTAAATTAAAAACAAATATGAATAATTCTTACTTCAGCATCAATGACGAGCTTCGCCGCCTTATCGGTCTTCAATTTTCGTATCTTGTCGCCCTGTACTGTGATCTGCTGTAACACGGCGGCCACTTGAGAGCCGTCGGACGCTGGGGCGGTAGCGGCAGCTTGAGCGGTAGCGGACGCCTGGGCTGGAGCGGGCGCGGGGCTGGAGGAGGGTTTCCAGTCCTTTAAAATCAAAATAACAGAATTAAAAAAAATTGATCGCCAACAGATTTTGACCCCGCACCACCGGGAATCCGAAAAACCAGCTGAAAATCGTAATTGCTTGCATACCCGAACAGCAGCGTATTTTTTGGCTGGTTGTTCAAATTCCTGGTGGTCTAGTTGGTATATGTAAACCTACAGGAGGTGCGGGCTCCAATTCCGTCTGGCGATCCCAAAATCTTTTTCGTTTCCAACCGCATAGCCAACAAAATCTAAGATTTAATAAAATAACTATGTTTTTTTTACGCAATGCGTTCAAATATTTTCAATCATTTACTGAAATATTCTGGGATAATTTAAAAGCAACTAATATAAAACAATAAACCAACCTCCTCTCTAGTCAAAGTAATAAATTAAAAAGAACAATTTATAATCTAAAGGCACTGGCTGCAAGCACTGACTGATTCGATAACCGCTAACGTGCCATGACTATTTACACAACTGTTACCGCATATTGGGTCATGTTGTGACGTAATAAAAACTACAATAGATTAAACTAAAATCCATTGCTGTTCATTTTAGTTGAATTCCTTGACACGAGCTTAAGACTCAAGGTCATATCGATTTTATTTTTTATTTTATGCTTTTTTTTTTAATAAACCTTTTTCCGCATAACCAAAACTATGCCTTGTATCTGGGGGCACTGTAGTGCCCCCGCCAAGTCGAGCAAAAAAGCGGCACGGCCGTAAGTACCATCTCGAAGCAGTTCAGGCCATTAGTTAGTTTAAAACAAACATTTGTTGATCTTTACGTTACAATATTTTTTTAAATAAGATTTAGCTAAAAATATAATTTTAACATAAGCTTCTTTACTAACGGGATTTGATTATGACATTCTGCGGGAACTCAAAACAAAATAACACAAGTCAATTTGACTACTGGAGGTGAGTAAAATTTCACTATTAATTGCATAAGAAGTTCGTAAAAAGCCAATTTATTTACGTTGCAGGAAGTGGTCAAAACCAGAGATTTAACATCTACGGACTTGAAATTTTCTAGCTTATAGATCGATGAATAAGAAGACTTGTTTTAACTAGAGAGATATCTTACTTGGCCGGTGGCAGCTTTGTACTTGGCCTTGAGCTCGAGTAGTGTCTTGACAGCAGCGTCGACAGTGGCCTTGTCGGACTTGGCGGCTTTTAACGAGCGCACCAACTCGCCCTGCTTGGCCACGTCATCGCTCAGCTTGGCCGCGTCGCCAGACGCCGCGGGGGCTGGGGCAGCGGCCGGGGTTACACCAGGCTTCCAGTCCTACATGTTAATTAGAGCTGATACACGCATAAAAGCTACCCGATCTCCAAAAGCGAAATTAAGTAACTAAACCGTTACTTGGCAAATACTTGACATAGGTAGCTCAAGCGAAAGTGTCAAGATGGTTTATTTTATGCTAAGCTAACTTTTTGTCCTTAAGCACTAGACTTCATAACCTAAAAGGGATCAGTTCGCCTTTGTACTCTTCGTGTTTTGTTTTTTTTTTATATTATTTTTGTATTTTATCTAATACTTTTAAACGAGCAATTCTTGTATATTTACAAATAAATATATATATATAATCAGAATCGCGGAAACGGCTCCAACGATTTCGATGACATTTAGTATGTTGGGGTTTTCGGGAATGACAAATCGATCTATCTTGGTCTTATTTCTGGGAAAACGCTTATTATCGAGTTTTAGCGGTAGTTTACATACATACATACATACTTCACGGGCACTGGAGCTCCAACAAAGAACAACGTAACCTATCCATATTTGGGCCTGTGAGAATAGTCTTAGGGTGTACTTCGATCAAGAACGATACATAGAATATAATTATAGAGCAATCACGCAGATTTATTATCATTTGATTTAGCATTATAGCGTGTTTTTAGTATTTTAAATTATTATATTATTATTAATTCGATCAAACAAAGATATTTATAAATAGAGATTTTACGACTGGATGGCCAAGTGGTTAGAGAACCTGGGTCTTGGTTTTTTTTTTAATATGTATTTATCTATATAAGTATGTTTATCCGTTGCCGTTTGGGACTAGGTCAATTGGTGTCAAGTGTCCCATGATATTTATTTTATTTTATTTTATATCACATAAAATAACAGGAACTTAACATTGAGTCGTATGAAACGGGTCCTAAATATATTAAATTTCTCAGTATACTTACTTGGCCAGTAGCAGTTTTGTACTTGGCTCTAAGGTCGAGTAAGGTCTTGACAGCTGCGTCAACAGTGGCCTTGTCAGACTTGGCGGCTTTTAGTGAGCGCACCAACTCGCCCTGCTTGGCCACGTCGTCGCCCAGCTTGGCCGAGTCACCAGACGCTGCGGGAGCGGGGGCCGCGGCAGGGGCTGCGCCAGGCTTCCAATCCTAGTGATTCGTGAGTATTAATATAGCATACTGATGGGTATACTAGATCAAATATAATAATAATATGTGAAATTCGATTAAAATAATCCGTTGACAATTAGTCAAATTTTAAGAGTAAATTTAAAATTAAAGTTTTTAGAATTTACGTCCGCACTATCCAACTGTTCTACTAATATGTATTATAAATGCGAAAGTAACTCTGTCTGTCTGTTACCTTATCTTTTTTCAGGCTTAAGTTAAGCCGCTGAAGATTTAGGTAAAATTTGGTGTGGAGCTAATTTGAGACTAAGAAGGACATAGGATAAGCAGTTTTTAGCCCAGAAAATTAATACAAAATTGAAGGTAACGGCTACTAAATAATAATAAAAACTTACTTGGCCAGTAGCAGCCTTGTACTTGGCTTTGAGCTCGAGTAGCAACTTGACGGCCGCGTCAACGGCAGCCTTGTCAGCCTTGGCTGCCTTGAGCGAGCGTACCAGCTCACCCTGCTTGGCCACGTCATCACTTAGCTTGGCCGCGTCACCCGAGGCTGCGGGGGCCGGGGCCGCTGGAGCAGCCGCAGCCGGAGTCGCGCCAGGTTTCCAATCCTTAAACAAATAACAATATCTTCAGTAAATTAAATAGAGTAGTTATCACGATTGATTCAACAACAGATTATAACACGACCAAGCTTAGTTTGCACCTCGCACTTAACGAGAACAGTTGTCACTCGAAAGAGTACACTGTGACTGTTACTAATACCGTTGGCGGTAATTCGATTCGCCTGGTAGGTGACTAGGTATACACAACATTATGTATTCTGTAATGTTACTATTAATTAACTTCTTGGCCAGTAGCAGCCAAGCGGCCTTGTACTTTGTACTTGGCCTGGAGTTCGAGTATTGTCTTGACAGCAGCATCGACAGTGACCTTGTCAGTCTTAGCGGCTTTGAGTGAGCGTACCCGCTCACCCTACTTGACCACATTGTCACTCACTTGGCCGCGTAACGGGCTGCTTACACGGATTGCTTGGCTTATGCAGATTATAAATAAAAAGAATAACAATCCCACCAAACATGGCGCAACATTTACTTACTTGGCCAGTAGCAGCCTTGTACTTGGCCTTGAGTTCGAGCAGTGTCTTGACAGCAGCATCGACAGTGGCCTTGTCAGACTTGGCGGCTTTTAGCGAGCGCACCAACTCGCCTTGCTTGGCCACGTCGTCGCCCAGCTTGGCCGCATCGGGGATTGCTGACACGGGTTGTTTGGCTTGTGCAGATTGTACTGGTTTGGGCTGAAACAATATTTAAATACATAATATATTTATGGTAAAAAAATGACCTACATTAATTTATGAAGCAACAATATTATGAAACTTGTCTGAGTTGTAGTCTTATCTGAGTTGAAGTGAATGATTACCCACACAGCTATAAAAAGAACTGATTGCACAAAAGGAGAATGAAATGAACGAGTAAATGTCAAAAGCCTGCTGTCATTACACGACATGTTGTAGGCTGTGTGTGTAACTTCAACCCCCACCTATACTTGGTTTGGATAGGTATTTAACTTATGTAAACAAAACAACGTCAATTGATGTCCTAAACATTGAAATTCCCCCAATAAACTATCTAAAATTTTTCATTTTTGTATTGAAATACACTAGTCTAGTTTGTATTACAATACAATGATAGCTAAGTAAAATGTTTTAAATCCTTGAATCTAGGTACCAATATATATCTGGCAGCCGAAGCACAGTATAACAATTTTCCGAAGTTTGTTTACATTTAGTTACTTAAATACCTATCCAACCAAGTATATATCACCTGTTGTCTGTTGTAACCATATCCAGCGAATAAATTATCATTCATTCAACTCTCGTGGCACAACCTTTACCCGGGCTCGCGTCTCTGAATATTTCCAAAATGTGTGAATTTATATTTAAAACTTTCCAAAAGTTATCCAGCCAGCTTGTATCGTTCAATCATAACATAAAACAACTTTATAATAAGTAGGCTACTAGTACGTAGGAGCTGCAGATTGCGGGGCAACCAAAGTAGGAGATATTATGATGCATCATTGAAGCTCCGAAAACATAGGCAGGTACTTATTGCTACTTGGGTTATTTATTATACCTAATCTACTCGTAGTATGAAAACCCAGCGTAAATATCGGCTGCAATCGGCTACATAGGTATTCAGCGGGAATATTTTTTCTATCTGTGGTAGGTACTTACCTACGCATGTGTGAAGCACTTATTAAAATAAAATAAAACTGGGCATGAGAGCCGAGCACTTGAGCCGACGAGCTTGTTTTTGTTATAAGACTTACAAGTGTTGTCCTCTAAAAAAACCGGCCAAGAGCGTGTCGTACACGCCCAGGATAGGGTTCCGTAGCCATTACGAAAAAATCAAATACTTAATATTTTTCTAAGGATTTCGTATTGTGTACTGAATCTTCCAAGTTTAGGTATATTTTAAACCTTAGGCTGGCTGTTGAATATTTCGCAAACAGATCACTGAATAGAAAAATTGTCTTAACAACCCCCCATGGTTTTAAAAGACCAATCCAACACACCCACAATATACAATATACCCATATTGTGGGTGTGACCTATTCACAACATAGGGTTAGTCGAGAAAAAAAAACACCCCCACTTCACGTCTACGGGAGGTACCCTAAAAAATTTTTTTACTTTTTTTATTGTACCACTGTCGGCGTGACTGATATGATGATTACAGCTTTCTAGTACTAACGGTCTCTGAGCTTACCCGCGGACAGACAGACGGACAGACATGGCGAAACTATAAGAGTTCCCAGTTGACTACGGAACCCTAAAAAGGGCATAAAAAGAGTTCTACAGAACGATCTTTGTTTCCACTTTAAGGGTTTCATTTTCAAGACAGTGTTATTTATGTTTAAAGTTAAGTTTACCCATGAATACAAAAAGCGGCCAAATGCGTTAGCGCCTCGCGGAGTGTAGGGTACCGTACGAATGCTTACATAATTTTTCAATATTAAGTTTGATATCGTCTAGGTACTACGTACTACTAGTTAACTTGTAAAGCTCATTGACCTGTGTTTTCCTTTTATTTGTAAGTTTGAGTCCAGTGTGAAAAAAAAATGAAAGTGGAATATAATTAATGTAAAGCTTCCTGACATTAATAACAGTCTCTAAGCTATAGCTATGGCTCGCCAACGGATAGATGGACAGACGGACTGACATGGCGAAACGAAGTATATAGGACTGCTTTGTAGGACTATGGAACCCTTAAAATTAATGCATTTATTTCTTAGATTTCATTTTCAAAACGTTTTCGTTTTTTTTGGAAAAAGGTTAGCGCAGAGGTGCTCATCATTTTATTTGTCACACTTGTAGACAGACTCCTTTGGTAGACTCGTGGAGCACGGTGTAGTAGTGCCCCCACCAATACGAAAATAAAGAAGGCGGGGCACTACATACCTTTTCTCGAACCGTTTCATCGTATTTAAAATTTTGCAGTCGAGATTAGACCACTAGACATACCATACAAAATGGTGTGTCAGTAAATTTTTTCTATCGGCAAAAAGTAAACAAATCGAAGTTTTATACAACTTATTTTTCATTTACTTATGGCCCGTAATTAGAGAAGTGAAAAACCGGTGTTAGTCCGAATAAAAAATATTGTAAACAGTTTGTGTAAGTATACCTGCCTAACAAAACGCAGATGACGACAAGTGCGAAATAAGGTGGTGAGTATCTAAAGTGTCAAAAGTAAGTAGTGTCAAACGAATTCGAAAAGGGTTGAAAGCCGCGAATTTTTTACTTTAACTATTATCTTTTACTTAAAACTATTATCTTTTGTAATTAAAAGATCCCTTTATTTTGAAGTTAATCGTTCGTAAAGTAGAATTCGAAAAAAAGTTCATGTTTCTCTTAAAAAATCGCATTTGGTCGGGTACGATCGGAGTACATAATAAATAAGTTTAAATAGATACAACAGGTAATAAAATAGGCACAAATAAATATCAGTCTTATTACGATTATATTAAAAACTCGACAGATAGGTATCAATATCACGACACGACTCGACGAGGTAATTGCAGCTAAAAGTACCTACACAGGTAACGTGAAATTATTATGCAGTGTACAATATCGGTAATTAAACCGCTAATATTGAGTGTAAATTGTAAAAATGTATATCATAGTATGGCAATTGTATTTTTAAACTTTTAAGTGCTAAACTATACCTATGTGAACCCAATCTTTCACTAATGACCTTGAACTATTGAAATCCAGTTCTTACTTCTTTTTGTTGCTATAACATGCCTGGAAGAAATTGCTCTGAAGCAATAAGGCTGCCTATTACCTATCTTGTAATTTTTTCTACTTGTTTTCTGCAGGACTTTTACTGTGGTGTCCAATAAAGAGTAATTGTATTGTATTAAATTGATGGCTTTGGTGCATCATGCTCAATGTATTCTGTGAAAGAAATATTTACCTAATTAGTTACTTCTAATTGTTTTTTACCCACTACTTTATAATAATTGTTAAGTGTTTCTTGTTACATATATTAACCAAGTAGATATTTAAGTAGGTATGTACCCTTTAAATAAAGGTCTAAAAAATATTTACTAACTAGGACTAATGTTTTGTGGATAAAGTTACAGCTAGGTACTAGCTTGTATAGTCATATCACAGTATATGCATTGTTATAAACAACATTCTGTTTAGTTAAGCAACATGAATCAAATAATGTTTAATTGCATTTCCATGAATATGCTTACTTGAGGCTTACTAACTATGACTCCAGAATAAGTCCATGATGCAATGTTTGAAATGTATTTTTAACATTTTTATTATGTTCAAAGTTTAGCAAACTTCATTAGACTAATAGGGACATTATTATTTGGAAGTGAGAAGTGAATAATTTAATTTCCATCTTTAGTTAAACAGAGCTACACAGCTCAATGTCAATCTTGCCAATCCTGCCATCTAGTAGCAGTATTTACACTGCTGTGTTACGGCAAGGATATGACACCCAGAAAAGCTATTGTACTGTCATCAGCTTCAATATCTGACACAACAGAAATATCTGATACAACCCTATTCCTTGTGTTAGAAATTTTTGCATCCTCCGCTGTAGCAGATATTAATGCTGGTAGTAACTGTACTGGCTCAAGAGGTGTTCCATCTTGGCCCGTCAAGCTGGCTATGTATCCTCAATCCTTTTATGTGGCAACTGTCCCTGGGTGTCACTCAATTTTATTTTTATTATTTAAGGTAGCTGGTGCTAGGACTCCGTCCGCGTAAAATTCATTTCTCGCTATTACGCAGAAACTGCAATTTTCTGGGGCATAAACTATCTCTCTGCTATTGCGTGATTGAGTAACAAAAATCCAAACATCACAAACCTTCACATTTATCCATCCATCCATTTATCTTTATTTTTTATTTGTTTTATTATTTATTATTATTTATCGTTAGTAGGATAAGATTGCAAACAAGCAAGTCACTTATTATGTGACTTTACTGTAAGTAAATCAGGTGCGGATGCGGCAAAAGAAAAGGCATATTAAATTTAAAAAAAATAAGTTTTTTTGTAAATCACAGGGACAATTTATAGGTGCATTTGCCCCCTGACTTACACCCCTCCCCCTCCATTAATTTAGTGTGTCCCACATGTGGTCAGGTGCCCTAAATAGGTATGTTAGTTATTTGTTATAATGCGTTTTTTTTTCCAAGGAATTCAAAACAAAGAGCTTATCCCACAACAAAATAATGGACTATAAAAAGTATCAAATAAACGACGAACCAGAAATCATCATTATTGATGATGCAGAAGAAACAATTACAGTCAAAGAAAACTTGAAAAAGCCAAAAACTAAAAAGCACCACAAGCGAAAAGTGAAATTGGGAAAAAATAATAATAAAAATATGGAAACCCTTTACATTACACAAAAACTAAACGTGAAGAAGACAAAATTTAATTGTATCATCAATGTAAATAATGTGCCTAAGAAGGAAAAGAAGAGAATACATCCAAGTTCAATTATTAGGACATCTAGAAATGAATGTAAGAGGGAAGCTTACTACAACAGAATTGTGCCTGTTTGTACGCGACACAACTGCTTTTCTGGAACGGAATGCTGCAGGACAGCAAGCAACGGAGTAAGTAAGTTTTGAACTTATAGGCATCTTAGGTGCAGTGGCGTGCCGCCGTAACAACTCGATACCCACAGTGTTGCCTAAATTTTTTACTTATGTGAAATTATTGACGGCAAGTAAGTTTCGGTTTCGGCGAGTTTCGGCGTTTAATTGGAGCTCAGGTTTGGGCAGAAAATTTGCCGAAACTAGGCACGAAGTCGACGATAACCGAAAAACTCGTGGTAAATTTGCAATGTAATTTCGCACATGAATTCCGTGAAAAAATGAACAAAAGATCACTTAAAACCATTCATGTGGCCGACATTCGGTTTTGTTGAGGTAACACGTGCTTGCTAGGCAATAAAGCAATAAAACAATTAACAAACAATAGATTATTTTGCAGCTGCAGTTCTTATTTATTTCGGTTTTATGATTGGTGCTCTTCCACTGTTTTAACGGTTTAAACGATCCTTTTTACGTCGCACGTGTAAAATATGGAATGGGCTCACTGCTGGGGTTTAACCATCTAGCTATGATTTTTGTACCTTCAAAAGGCGAGTGTATCGCCTATTGCAAGGGCGGCAACGAACCTGCAGTCCTAATAATGCTGTACGTGTCCATGGGCGGCGGTGATCACTTACAGGTGACGCGCCTGCTCGTTATTGCCAGCTGTTTGATAAAAACAAACTTCGAAAATTATTTGTTTACTGTCTAATTATGGCACAATACCCGTGTCATTATTTAAATGGTTGTGTTATTTTACATAGCGTATCATTGTATCGCGTTTTTTAGAGTTGGTGGAAGAGGAAAGGCGGCTGTTGAGGACGATTGAAAATAGGAGAGGGAATATGCTGGCGCATCTGATACGACATGACAGTTACAAAAAAAACTATTTTGGAAGGGCGAATAGAAGGCAAGCGAGGCAGGGGAAGGCCGAGACGGTCATTTATAGATCAAGCCAAGGAAAAAGTCAATGTCATGTCGTATCAGGAGCTGAAAACGCTGGCAGAGAACCGAAAAGAGTGGCGATTACTCCACCGACAAGAGCTAAGCTCTTAAATTAATAATGATGATCATTGTATGAATAATTAAGTATGATACACCGGTTTTTAGGCGCGGGAAAGCCTCACTATAATCCGTCTCAAAAATTCGTAGATGACGGGCTACTCCGAACTCTTTTGGTACCATAAATAATATTAACTGTTTTTTTTTTAAAACGTTTTTCAATAAAAAGACCAAGTCAAGATTTTTTACCCTTTTTCTAATGCTAAAAAAATTAAGTATAGTGTAGTGTTTAGTCTAGTCTAGATCTTTAGTAATTACTTGATGGTTCCTTTTGAAAGACGCAGACCGGACTGTATAAAAAAATTATAGGTACAATCATGAAACTGCGTGGAATTACAACGAAAGTGCAAGCGTAGCGCGTACATTGATGATAGTAGTAGTAGCGAATGGTCTGGTAGTTGTATGTGAGTGAAGTACGAGGTCCAAGGCGCGGGTAGCGGCCTGGTAGATAAGTATCCGCGCTCCCCGCGCTGTTGCATTGCATCAATGCGGCCTGGCGATCCGAGCGTCGGGCGCTTCCTGGCCTTATAAGGCCCAACCATGAAGTTTACACAATATACATAAATATATTTTCAGGAATACAGAATAAGGAAAACTGAGCTGAGACTTGCGATCAAAAGAAGCGGAATGCTGTCACCGGTGTCTTCGGGTCCTTTGCCAGATTCAGTAGATATTTCCTATGAAGATGTGAGCGATAAAAGTTTCAGTTCTGTGGACGAGTTGGACACTCTTATTAAACGAACGAAACAGGTTATTTTTTTTATAATTATAAGCATATTAAGGCGTTAAGTATATTGAAAATAAAACAAACAATCGGTACGAGGCGTGGCTTAGATACAAGATGCAAAGGAATACACTTAGCTCCGCAGGTCTGCTACTACGCATAAATCAGGGCGTCCACTTTCTGGAAAGTCAGGGAAAGTCAAGGAAAAGTCAGGGAAGCTCAAGGTCAGTAGCGGCTTTAGGGTAGGGCGCGGTGGGGCGACCGCCCAGGGCGCCGGACTGAACTCGTGATTTCCCAAAACTTAGCTCGATATTTTGACACCATTCGTTCCAGTTCTGGGCGACGTATTAAAGAGTGGCACCATAAAAACAGTCAATGAATTCCCATTATCGAGTCTAGGTCTAAAAAAAATCATATAAGTGTCATATAACCTGCTTTGAAATGTACATGATTGGTCAGGGAAACTTAGAAATGTAGTCAGGGAGTCAGGGATTTTTTTTTGGATTTGTAGTGGACACCCTGTAAATAAAATACTCAAAAACTGCGGCCGAAAATGCGCTGCGCTTCCGAGTGCGGGCAAGTCTTGAAATATAAGCGACAAAACATATTTAATTCGTTTAAAAAATTACTGTCATAATTGAAATGTGGCAGAATAAGATAAAATCCGAGATCTCCGAAATGAATAAGTACACAAGAACTTAAATCTCCCTCACATATTTCACTCATATCACACGATACTTCCCGCGTCATCTAAACCGCGGGCCGCAGCATTGATTGTGAATAGAATTAAACAGCAAAATAACTGAAAACGTTATATAATTTGTATACTAGGCGAGGCGCTTATACAAGCTTAGTGGGGTATATGCGGTTGACTACCTATATAGCTAATCTAAACGAAGCGTCGATCAAAGTCTGTAAGAAAATTCCAATCAGACGTGTTCCGCCCGATATAGGTAATTCACAAGCTTTGTATACAGTGATTATTACAATGATTATGATTACACAACTAGAAAATTCCGTTCCGATATGCCTAGCCAAGCAGCATTGAGTGGAATTGATCTACGTCATTACAATTTATGTATCAAGCCTCAACTCATTGCTTAGTTAAGGTCAAATAACTAGAATCATGGTTCCTTATAAAACGCGTTTCAATTATGTTATTAAATTATGTTCACTGTGACACATACGAAATGATATGTAAAACTTATCAGGTTACCTGATAACCGAAATACCTAACCAAATTAGAAAAAATAAAAAACACCTAACATTTTCATTTCAAAATTGAATCTGTAAAAACGGTCTGAACTGATTTTAATGAAACTTAGCTACGAATCTGCTATTTTGATCTAGTAGTAGATTCGTAGCTAAGTTTCATTAAAATCGGTTCAGACCGTTTTTACAGATTCAATTTTGAAATGAAAATGTTAGGTGTTTTTTATTTTTTCTAATTTGGTTAGGTATTTCGGTTATCAGGTAACCTGATAAGTTCAAAATAGCCTTCGATTAAAATAACGTATCAAAATCGGTCTATTCCCTTGGGAACTGTGATACTTCAAAATTCTTCCTGAAAATTTCAGCAGATTATTGGGTTCGTTGACTAAATACCCCTGTACTTTTTTTTCGGAAATGTTTAATTATGTTTAACAAATATTTCCATACATTGATCGGTGTTCAAAGTGTACTGCATCCTTTGATACGGCATCTAAAGCGTGACTTCACTGAGCGTTTAATCAAGCCAACCCATTAACATTTCTTTTTCAGCGTGAGAACCAATTTCTCTTCCCTATAAAGGCATACTCAGCCCTTTCGTCTAGCACCCCCATCATGAGTGAAGAAGCCACAAGTACATACAGTGAAGGGTCTCTACACTCCACGTCAACACTATTACTCCGACCGCTCGAAACAGAAGCATATTCACCCACAACTAGCCCTGGTTACATGGGCAATGTAAGCGGACCATATTCTCCTATAAAGACACCCGATTGGATAAATTATATGAACATAGATTTTAAACCCACAGAAAGTCCGTACAGTCCATCTGATCCAACAAATACGCTGGCCATTAATGAAGACATACATGAATATTGTAAGACAGGAAATGGTGTAAAAGCAGGCCAATATAGCCCTGCTAGCCCACCATATATTGAAACCATCGAAGAGCATAAAAATAAGAATCATGATAAGCATAATATTTATAATAAGCAAAATGGCCGGGTTGTTACGTCAAAAATTAATGGTAGCGATCATATCAAAGTTGAAAATATTAAACGCGAAGAAGAAAGTGAAAATGAAGACTTTATTAACAATCGAGAAAGCTTCAGAAGTGAAATCAACGAAAACAACAATATTTTAATTAAAACCGAGAATATCAAACGTGAGAATGAAAATTCTTGTGACATAAATGAAAATTTCGAAGTTTTTGTGAAGATTGAAAAACCTTAGCTAGGCTATGAAAGGTTTTTAGAACTATAATAAATATTTTCAGTTCTTGCCAATTGATATATTGAAGCTTCCATATTTCAAATACTGTAAGTTTCTTAACCCACCTATCTGAATGAATGCTCTGTGCTGTTTTATTTTAGTAAGTTTTTTATTTAGAATTTTTACGTTTGGATGGAGAACAGATTATTGTTTTGCTTTAGGTGTACCTCTAAGAATATACTTTGTCTTATTTAATTTAAGTGTATCAATGTAGCGATACGATTACTTAAGAAACGATAATTTTTTAACAATTAAAATAATGCTTGTCGTATGTTAATCATATTATGCTTAGATTGTAAGTGTACCTACTTCAACTTAAGTAACTAAAAAATCAAGTTGCAACCTTATAAAAGTTCCTAGTAATTAATTGATTTAATTAGTTGATAGATCTATAATTCATAATCGAAACCAATTAAGTACAATATATTAAAGAGTTGATTTTTTAATTCTTTTTTTTACGATGAAGCCGGTCAAATGCTGATTAATGTTTGAAAAAATCGGCCAAGAGCGTGTCGGACACGAAAAAATTAAGTAATATTTTTCTAAGGATTTCGTTTTTTATACGGAATTTTTCAAGTTTAGGTATATTTTATACCTTAGGCTGCTATTTACACTTAAACTACTAATAATTCTCAAGCAAAGTTAGCCGTTATAGTTTTCCTTGAAAGTTTGATAAACTTACTACCATACTGTATTTTTTGAAATTTTTCCACCCACCGCTTTAGATTTGAGAGGGGGGGACGCTCGATTTTAATGAAAATTTTCACTTAAAAGAAATATTTCGCAAAAAAAACAATGAATCGAAAAATCGTCCTAGCAAACCCCTATTTTTTTTAAAGACCTATCCTTCAATACTCTACACTATAGGGTTGGATGAGAAAAAAAACACCCCACTTTACGTATATGGGTGGTACCCTAAAAAAAATATGTTTTTTTATTTACCATTTTGTCGGCATAGTTTACATATATACCCGTACAAAATTTCTTTCTAGCATTGATAGTCCCTGAGCAAGCCGTGGACGGACGGACAGACAGACCTGACAGACAGACAGACGTGGCGAAACTAAGGGTTCCGTTTTTGTTATTTTGGCTACGGAACCCTAAAAAGTGTAATGGTTATACCACCATTATTGACATAATCACCTTAACATTCGTAGGATATTTGGTCAATAAAATACTTAATGCTGTTTCAAGTTAGCAACCTCTTCCTCTTTGTAGGAACTCCAATATGGATATAATAATCGCAATCAAATCCTTCCTTGAAATGCGTCAATTATGTCGTTTCAGTCTGAGCTATATTGATTGTATCAGACACATACGTAGCCATCAGTACTCAGAAGCTTATTAGTATGCGCAATTATATCAACTTTGCTGACAATTACTTCACAACGTGACCATAGTGTCTAGCTTTCCGAGAACATAAATTTTTCTTAGTTGACTTGCTATATAAACAACGAATCAAATATGTCAATAACAGTAACCAGGAAGACGACGCAAGATGAAGACTGCTATTCTGGTCTTGTGCTTAACCGCGTTTGTGGTGGCAGCGGATAGGAAATACGACGATTCCTTTGATGATATTGATCTTTCGGATGTGCTTAACAACGAGAGATTGTTGGTGGCCTACACCAATTGCCTCATCGATAAAGGGCCCTGTACCGCTGAAGTGAAACAACTTAAAGGTATGCTTTATCATGTATAAACTAAATTATGCTAAAGTAACAATTATATTATATACTAGCTTTTGCCCGCGGCTCCGCCCGCGTGATATTCGGTTATCGTGTGCTGTTCCCTCGGGAACTGTGCATTTTTCCGGGATAAAATGTAGCCTATGTCACTCTCGGGCCCATAAACTATCTCTATGCCAAAAATCACGTCGATCCGTTACGGCGTGAAAGACGGACAAACACACAAACACAATTTCGCATTTATAATATAGCATGGATTCAAAGCATTAGCCGAGGAAACCTTTTCGGCATCCTACTAACTAATGCACTTTACTCTGAGTGTAAGTTATTGAGAGTGAGGCAAAGAAACCTATGTATTTGATAAATCGCGTTCGCGGACTTCCAAGATTCAGGCTCAGCCTA
Source organism: Choristoneura fumiferana (assembly GCF_025370935.1). Taxonomy (NCBI): domain Eukaryota; kingdom Metazoa; phylum Arthropoda; class Insecta; order Lepidoptera; family Tortricidae; genus Choristoneura; species Choristoneura fumiferana. Next base: position 12,825,767 of record NC_133482.1, on the reverse strand, counting down.
GTTTGGAGTCTGATATAAGTATTCAAGTCTTGTAGAACTGTTTTATGTCAAATAAACATTTATTATTATTTATTATTAGTATTACCTTTAAAACTATGTATTAACTCTAAATATGATTAAATATGTCTATTATTGTTATTCTCCGCGTGCTTCTTTTAAGGCTCGCCGGAAAGTCTCGTAGCAAACCAAGCCCTGCGAATGATTCTTCTTAGCAGCTTCCCAAACTTTTTCGAAAGAATCGTCCGGAAACTTTTCGCCTGCTGCTTCGAAGACTCTTTTGACGGTTGCTTTGTCGCGTTTGGCGTACATGTCTCGATGACTAACTCCGAGTATGGTTAAAATGCTTTGGGATAAGCAAGATTTCATATCAGACTCTTGAGGAAGATATGCGGTAACTGCCTTACAGCAATCGTTTGGCGTCGCAGAATAATCTTTATCAAAATATCTACCCGATGGCAGGCCCGCCATATGTCGTTTACCGACCTCTTGGCCAGGTTTCACCATTTCTGAATAAGTTGTACGAAAATCAATACAATTGTCTGGTATGTCCCAAATCCTAGGAAGTTCAGGAGACGGCTGTGTAAAGTTAATAGCGAGGACTAACGAGTTGTATTTAATTTCTTTGCCATCAAAGGCTTTCCATAAAGAGAGCAAGGGCTCAATTAAGTCAGGATTGAATCTGATGGATTTATTAGCACACAGTTCGTAAACAATTTCCTTTGGAAGCCAACCAGATTTAGATTTGTCGTGATATCTCAAATACAAGTAAAAATGTTTGAAAAAACTAGCTTCGTAGCGCTTTTTCAAAAAAATTCTCACAGAATTCAAGTGACCAAGACATTTCTTAAAGAAATCTCTGCCCGGATTCATTTCACAAGTCGTAAGGCATTCGGGAAGATTATCAGGAGGTTTTAGAACTCCAAAGCTGTATCCTTCAGGAACGTTATTAATATTGTTATTTGGTGTTAATGGGACTCCCAGTCGCGCTTGTTTCTCTTCTTGAAAGGTCACTTGTATTACTTCTAAAGGCATCTTTAAAGCCGTACCACTCATTACTCTGTCATCGGTTAAGCAACATTTCATGTAAATTCCCCTTGGATCAACATTGACTCGTTTGCCAAATATTTTGTTGGGATTATAAGCTGGTCTGCAGTAATTGCGATCAACCTGAGTACCAGCTTGCTTGTTTTTAGGTGTTCTATCTGGTGGAGGATTTTTAGGCATTACAACATCGTACAAAGAGTAGCTTCCGAGTGTTGGAGCCTTTCCGAGCGTTGTTCCATATACATCAAAACCCTTTGGCAGATTGGGAACTGGATCTCGGACCTGTCCGAGGGGTTTCCAATAAGAACTATACGAAGTACATTTTAGATCTTCTACTAGAGTTTGAAACTTGGATTTTATAGGCGGCTTGATTAGTTCAGCTACCTCTCCAAAAGGTCCAGCGTTGCGCTTGTCTCTTTGTGGCAAATGACGCAAGGGTGGAAGGGGTCTTGGTTTTGCGTCTGGCTTGATTGCGTCACTTAGAAGTGCATCAACTTCATCTTTAAGTAGATAATGTTTGAGACTGTCTAGCACATTGTCGTAAGGCTGAGCTGTAACTATGCCTGCCGCACATACCATCGGGCTTCTCTCGATGAACATTCCAACGTTACCCTTGCCGCCAGTGGGCGCTCTTGCACAATCAATTGGCATTCTCGTTTGATTTGGTCTTAAAATCACCTAATAAATATAAGCTTAATCAAAACCCTTACAATAAACGCTTAGAAATATTTGTTATGTAATATACAAAATGTTTTTGACAATGAATCTTTATTGTCTGTCATTGTCATTAAGAAATTATTAATTACATTCTGTGATTTGAAGTAACTGACATTCACAATAGATACGAAGGAGATGAGATTACCTTTTTAACCGAATTCAAAAAAGGAGGTTATCATTTTATAAACCAATATATAAAACTTTTTTTGGAATGGAATTATTCCAATTAGGTCCCATTTCTCCAAGTCTAATATACAAACAGTCTAATATCCACCTATCAGATTCTGACTTGGTTGGAGTCGGTGCCTAGCACGAGCCAGCATGAATAGACAGTTGTCGATCTTACCTACATACTATCTATTGGGTTTCTCCTTCTACCACTCTTGCTGGCTAGTGCTCTTGACTTCAAAATGGTAGAACATTATTTTTATGGTTTTTTTTCCTTAAAATTTTTTTTTGACAGAAAAACTGCCCGAAGCTCTGGAAACCAATTGCGCGAAGTGCACTGACAAGCAGAAGACAGTCGGAAAGAAGTTGGTCCACGAGTTGAAAGCGAAGCATCCTGATCTATGGCAGAAACTAGTTGCTAAATATGATCCTACTGGAAAATACCACAAGGCATTCGAAGATTTCCTCAAGAACTGAACAGGATTTTCGCGAATAAAAAATATAGCTACTCACCTATTAAAATTGACGTGTTTGAGAAGATGTCAAAAACTAAGTAGGTATGTGTTGTATAAAATAATAATAATAAAACATTGAATTACAGTGCATGCTTCGTATTACTTTATTCATTTGTAGTATCCACAAAATATAAAATATAAGAACAAAACCAGATAAGTACTAAATACTAGGTAAAGCTTGTCGTAACATAAGCTAATAATAGGTATTTATCAAATATCAAGTAAGTATGGTCTATCAAAGTAGGTAGGTATATAAAATACACACATTATCAATTAACTTTGATTACTTTCATTGCTAAGTTTTTCCAAGGCACATCTAAACGTTTCATAGCATACCCACCCTTCAGAATGTAACTTCTTTGCCTCCTCCCAAACGGTCTCAAATCTTTCATCAGTGAACTTCTCCCCGGTTTTCTCAAATACTCTTCTTACAACATCGGGCTCTCGTTTTGCATACATGTCTCGATGCGACACATGGAGTAAGGTTAAAACGCTAGGATTCAAGCAGGATTTCATGTCAGATTCGTGCGGAAGACAGGTTCGAGCAGCCCTCGAGCAACCCTCTGGAGTTATAGGGTAGTCCATATCAAAATATCTGCCTGATGGCAACCCTGCCATACGGCTGTTATCCGGAGGTTTATTTGGTTTAACCATTTCTGTGTACGTTGTACGAAAATCAATGCAGTCATCTGGTAAATCCGCTATTTTAGGAATTTCTGGAGAAGGCTCCCTATAGTTAATTACGCGAACGAAGGTCTTATACTCGATACAATTCCCATCAAAAGCTTGCCACATAGATAGTAAAGGCTCGATCAAAGACGGGTCAAATCTGATAAATTTTGTTCCGCAAAAATCGTAAACAACTTGTTTTGGGAGCCAGCCTGACTTCGATTTATCAAAAAACTTGAGACTTAAGTAAAAATTATGGAAGAATGTAGGTAAATACCGGGAAGATAGACATTTTCGGAGAGAATTTAAGTGTTTCAAACATTTTCTGATGACGTCTATCCCGGGGTTCAATTCGCAAGTTGTGAGGCATTGTGGCAAATTATCTGGACGCTTGAGTTTGCCAAAAGCGTAGCCATATGGCACATCTTTAATGTTATCGCAAGGAGCTAGCACAGTGCCTATTCTCGGTTGTGTGAAATCTTGGAAATTTGCTAACACACTGTTGATGACGACGCGACCACCAGTACCAATCTTAACTCTGTCGTCGGTGAGGCAGCATTTGGCATATGTACCTCGTTTGTCAACACCCGTTCGATGACCGAACGTTAAGTCTGGATTAAACGCAGGCTTACAATAATTACGATTCGTTTGTTCTCCGGGAAATTTACGCGACGTATTTTCAGGCATCGGTGTTGTTGGCATAACTATATCATATAATGTTCCATGAAATGGTGTTTTCTTCCCAAACGTAGTTCCTTTGGTGTCGAAACCTTCCGGCAACATAGGAGTAGGGTCTCGAACTCCACCGAGAGGTTTGTGCCAGTAAGACGCATAAGGGGTGCATTTGAAATCTTCGACGAGAGTTTGGAACTTTGTCAGGATGGGAGGATTAATAAGGGCTGCCATGTCGCTAAATAAGCCTCCATATCGCTTATCAAGGGGCATTGGGTGTCTTAAGGGAGGCAGAGGTCGTGGTGGCTTGTGCGGGATGATAGCATCACTGATGAGGGAGTCTACTTCGTCTTTCAACAGGTAATGTTGCAAAGAATCTGATATTTTATCATCAGGTTGGGCTGATGGTATTCCCGCTGCGCAGATTTGCGGATCTCTCTCTATGAACATACCCAAATTACCCTTTCCCCCGGAGGTTGACCGTTGGCAGTCGATAGGCATCTTTAAAAAAATTTAATGGTTTTCGAATAGGTAAATAATTTTACAAAATAAATTCATCAATACAAGTTGCCATTAAAGTGACGTGGAATCGTATTGACAATTTTGACTTTTATTTATTTATAGATAACATAGAGTTAATTCATCAAAGCATAGATACTATTAAGATATACGTGCTTTTAATTAAAGCACTGGATGAAACTCAAGTGAACACCTGAGTTGGTTTGGATTGGAGGACTGAGCAATTTAAACAACGACCGGCGAAGGTTTGAATCTAGGTACACTTATGTCGGCAGTAAATATGCGTTAATTATACTAAGCCTTAGATAATTTCGTTGTTTAGTAACTCTGCGATCTGTAGACCTCGCGATTCTGTTTTTTAGGGTTCCGTACCTAGTCAACTAGGTTTCGCCATGTCTGTCTGGCTGTCTGCTTGCAGGTAAGCTCAGAGACCGTTAGTACTAGAAAACTAATTTGGCGTGAATATACCTACATATTAGTCACGCCGACAGTGGTATTTTTAGGGTACCTCCCATAGACAAGTAAAGTGGGGGAGATTTTTTTTCTAGACTAACCCTATAGTGTGGGGTATCGTTGGATTGGATAGGTCTTATAAAACCATTGGGTTTTCAAGATGATTTTTCGATTCAGTGATCTGATTGCGAAACATTCAACTTTAAAATGCAAATTTTCATTAAAACGGAGCGTCCCCCGCACTTGAAAAAATTCCAGAATGTTATTAATTATGAACATGAAACTACCGTGACACCAACTCATATTAAATGATATTGTAACGGATAAAACTCGGTTTAAGACGTGAGTATTAATTATATCAAATTTACAAGAAAAATTATAACGGCTAAGATTGCTTAATAATTAGTAGGGGAAGGTAGGTTACAGTGGATCATGGGTAACAGTAGATCTTTTGGTATAGTGCGAAAAAGAACATTGTGAAACGTTTCACAATGAAATGTCACTTGCGATCACACAATGCACTCATTGGATTACCGATAGCGATATCGTTAGTAGCACATTATAGTTGTACAACGCGAGTAGAAAAAATACTATTACCAAACCTGCAGGGCTACTACGAAACTCGAAGTTCGTGTCGTGCGACCTCTCTGACACTTATACTATTTAATACGAGAGCGAGAGTGACAGCACGACACTAACTTCGAGTTTCGTAGTAGCCTTGCTGCTCACATTATTTCGCGAGAATTGGCCCTATACCTACGACGAAGTGCAAAACTCGAACTTCGTATCATGCCGTCCCGCTCATGCTAATATCAATTAATAAATACGAGATTAAGAGGGACGGTACGATACGAACTTCGAATTTCGTAGTAAGCCCCCAACACATCTGCAGTGTGTCAAGTAGGTATACGAAACGTGCCGGTTCAGTCAGAAAATCACTCAATGCTTAACTAAACAGTAAACGCCATAGCCATAGCCTACTAAATTCAAAGGACTCTCCGCCATTGTTTTGCAAAGTTTTTATCATAAGAGATATCAAAAGAAAAGAAACGGAGCACTATATAACTCTACACTACACGTGCGCCATTCGTCTATTGCATTCCTTTATTTTTGTTTAAGTAAAAGAGGAAGGAGAGACACAAAAAAATGGCTAGACATGGCCACAATTCTTATAAATCGTCTCAAATGATCTTGCCATCCCGCACCGACGCGTTGCTTTAAGCGGGAGAGAAATAAACCTACCCTTTTTACTTTGTCGTGGTATTTTCGTTTTTTCTCGCTCGCTCTTTTTCCTACCATGGCCAAATTTTTGCGTTCTTGTTACACTAAATACTTCATTTCATTGGAAAACGGCTGTTGGGAAGCAAGTCAGAAAGTGCTGTTAATCAGTGTCTGTGAGTGCGAATTACAGTTAAGTGTGCAATTTGCGAAATTTTGACAATAAAGTGGTTTAATTTATTTCATGTTAAAAACTAACGTAGGTAGTACTTTATTCATCGTTTCGGCAAGATTCAAAATTGATTTCGAGGTACGTACATGTATACAATTTTATATAAGTGGTACCTAAGTGGTTAGTACGATTACTTATTCTTTTGTTATTTAGCTCAGTCAGCGCTTTCGCAAAGACCACCATTGCAGAGAAGAAACTTTGCAGAAATAAATTTTTCCAAAACAAAAATTGCACATGACATTTAATACCGTATTACTTAACTCAAAATGATTAAATTCTGTATTACATAATGAGTTCTATGTAGAGGTTAGATTAAAATTATTATTCAATACCGTCTTATTTTGAGTTAATACGGTATTTAATGTCATGTGCGTGTATTACAATTTTTTTAACTATTATAACCAATTATAAAAATTCTAGCTATAACCAGTTATAGCTAGAATTAGAGATTAAAGTAAGTAAATTAGAAATATATAATCGCGCTCGCGCCCCGAGTATAGGGCTCCGTACAAATTCGTATACCTATTTATGAATAGCCAGTGCTACGGAGCAAACATGAAAAATTATGGTTTTCAGACTTCTTAGCTTGTGCTATGCCTGCCTACGAGTTACCTACGAGCTACCTTTATACCTACAAGTTTCTAAGTAGGATATCCGGACGGATATGGTTGTGGTGTAAGTAATAAGTATATTTTTGACGTCTCGGTAGCGTTACCTACATTATATATATATTTATACCCTTGACTGTACACCTGAATAATTGTCGCCACGACTGAATAATTTGTTGTACGAGTACGACAATGATGTACTCACTCGGGTGACACTTTCCCGGCCCGGGTAATACCGAAAAAAATTGCATGCATTTATTATTGTCGTAGGTACATTTCAGGGCGTTAATTATTCAGGCGTATATTAACTGCACTCGCTTTTTTTTTGCGTTGGCAACACTACCGAACCGGCGCCTGAAATGGAAATCTGTATGTCCTGTCAAAAAAACCCGGTATCTGTCAAGTACGATCATAACAAACGTAGTATCTCTTATTAGTTTGTGAATCCAATTAAACCTGTAATAAACAACATAAGTTGGAAGTGGAAACACGAATAAAATCAAACTGCAACAAGTTTTTTAGCATATGTAAATAGATTTCTATATCAAAGTTATTAGCCGAGTTCATGGAGGTTATGAAAATGTGCGCGAATTGCGTGATTGAAAATCCAGACAGTAAAGTGTATATTTTTTAATAGAGTAACGTTGCTTGAGTGGAAAAATGAATTAGTTCATTCATCATATCATAGTGATTGTAAAATAACACAATATTCTCGACAAAAGTGGCATACTGATCACACGTTAATTTTAAGGACTACCTACGAAAGTACCAAGTAGTAGTTATTACACAGTTATATCATAAAATTACTGTTTTAAACTTCAAGAAATACAAGCTGCTGACAGAACAAATTCTTATACCTACCTTCTTAGTGCACTATTGTATTTTCGAATAGTCGACAAAGCAAATAACAAATGAATACACGTGTTCTGGAAATGTGACATCATTTTCATTTTGAGACAAAATGTCGAAGGTACCGTACGTTATTCAGCAAGATAGCCCCAATCTTGTGATAGTGCCTACAGTAGCCTGCTATGAGCCTTCACCGGAAAAGTCAAAGCTGAACAACACCAGTTCTTCCACCAAAGTGCCAGAGATTGCTAAAGTCAGTGAAAAAAGTGCCTTCGTTAATAATGCTGGTGTAAAGCCTCGTGTTTCTAGTGTGAATGAAAATGTTTTGATTGATGTTACTAAAGTGAAAAAGCAGCCAAATAGTTGGGCAACCAATTTCCTTCAGAGCATTGGCGGAACTACGTCAAAGCTTCCCAGAGTAAGTTGGTTTTAAATTTTAAAACCACAACTGTTTTTGACATAATTTTGACTTTATTTATTTGTACTTAGCAACAAGCTCATATCCATGTGGGTTGCTTAATAAAACTTTCATTAAAATATATAAGTACCTATAAGGAAAAACATTCTTGTGTAAAAGATGAGTAGTTCTGCAATTTTTATTCTGGTCTTGTATGATTGAAAAAGTTAACACTATACACAGCATGTATGTTGCAGGTAAAAAAAAATCATAAGTATGAGAGTGCCATTTCAGTGTTTGTAATAATTCAATGTTATGTATTATATCATACAATAAAACTATTTATATTATTATTCTTAAATGTGTGGTGCAAGTGTGGCATGATCATGTCATTTAGTAATTGGGTTGAATTGTAAAACATTTAAATACCTCATTAACCGGGCTTAGTTCAGGCTCAACCTCAGAAATATGCTTTTGCAGAAAAAAACTTGTTTAATATGCAAGAAATGAAGCATCCCATTACCATCAGGAGACCCACTTGCTTGTTTGCCATCCAGTCGTATAAAAAAAAAATAAAAAAATCGAAACAATTACTTAAATGATATGCAAGAATTGTTTCTTTAAAGTTGTTAGTTATAGATATCTTCAACATTACCAAAATTTACAAATATAACCCATGAACTAAAACCAATTATCTTCCTATTCGATGACAGATATATGTGGCTGTTATGATAGCAAATGTTAATTTATGGTTACAATTAGATTTTAGTAACGCAGATATGGGAATTTAATTGCTTTACTGCCTTATCTCTAATTAGGGACACACTCAATTTATCAAAAGGCAATTGTTAGTGAGGCAGTGACTGATCTTTACCTGTTTTATACCTGCAAAACTTGAGTGAGCAAAAAATATACTAACCAAATTGAGCTTCATCCTCCTTTTAAAATCAAGTAAAACTCTAGTGAAAATTAGATATCAAAATAGTTTTTAAGCCACTAGGTACAGTCAACGTCATAAATAAGTGATCACTTTTCTACCTTGTCACTTTAACGTCATGTTTGAAAAGCCATAAGTCATGTCACAGAATATATAATAGTACTAATGTACAGAATGGCCACGCTCCGCCCCGCACCGGTTCGAGTTACCCCACCCCTCAAGCGCAGATTGCAGGAAAACCGCAGGAAAGCAGTTGGGTGCGCAACGCAACGCGATGTATGTCGGCCGCACGGCACTAAGTTCGGGAGCAATAATTTTATTAAATAATGCTTTCTGAAATTATCGCGATGAATACATGAAATAACTACCTACCGAATAATTGGTTTAAGTTTGTAGTTGTATATCTATTGTAATTGGATACCATAATGCTTAAATACACAGACAGACACATTTTAAGTAGGTTTAAATAAATAGATAAGATAACCTACATAAAAGTACCTTTAAATGTCATTGGTAGTACTTGTAGTAAGTACTAGGGTTTTGCGATAGTCAGCCCTGTGTATCGTACGCACACATTGACGCGTGTACAGACGTCGTGCTTATGTAGATTCAAGAACGCGTATTTTGTACGTCGTGGCCGCCGTGTGGTCATGTAACGACTGAAAGCGACAAGGTACAAAAGTGATCATTTATTTATGACGTTGACTGTCTGTACTACTACTAACTTAAAAGCTGGTAGGTATTTTTTTATTATTTGTATGTGAGTACTTATGTTTTCATTTAAGTATGTTTATGTGACTTGTAACACGAAACTGTATGTATTGATACAATTTTTGATTGAAACTGATGTCCCATCACTTTTCAGTATAAAAAATATTTATTTATTTTTATGTGAAAATATGAATCAAAATCTTCGAGGTAAGGTAGAGGGCTAAAACATATGTCGAAAAATAATATAAAAACATTTATGTACCTAAGAAACTGCAAGTTTTTAGAGGTATTTGAGACTGATTAAACAACTTTTTTTTTCTCCATACATATATGCTCCACCCTAATAGACATTGTATGTGAGTATGTAACACATAAATAAAACAGATTACAGTGAGAAACAGTACAACTTATCCCATAAAGAGATGTTTAATATGTATTTAAGTATGTATTTATCTATATAAGTATGTTTATCCGTTGCCTAGTATCCATAGTACAAGCTTTGCTTTGTTTGGGATTAGGTCAATTGGTATCAAGTGTCCCATGATATTTATTTATTTTATTTATTTATTTAAAGAGACCTCTTCCAGTTAACCGTCCAATAATTTGGGAGAAACATGAGTAGACACATCACAAAATGTTTTAAGTTAAACCTAAAATTGGCCTAAATACTTACTAAAAATAGACAGGTATGAGTACATAGATATAAACTAATAAAACATCTGTGTCTAGTCTATATACGATACACTGCATGGCACTCAGAATGAGAAGCCTTAGGCTGTAATTCCCACGCGGGCCCGTGGGGATTGGGAAATTCACACCATTGCATTACTTTTCAGGTTTGTGCAGGTTTCCTCACGATGTTTTCTTTCACCGCAAGGCTCGATAAAACAGTTTTTTTTTTTTAGTAACGCCTGATTCAATAAATTATTTATTTGTATGGTTAGTTAGGTCAAGTCTGTGGCATATTTATATATTTCGGGGATCTCGGAAACGGCTCCAACGATTTCGATGAAATTTGGTATGTAGGGGTTTTCGAGGATGAAAAATCGATTTAGCTTGGTCTTATTTCTGGGAAAACGCTTGTTATCGAGTTTTAGTCCGAGCAAAGCTCGGTCGCCCAGGTACTAATAAATTAAATAATAAATTCGCTTTTTTTTTATTCAATTACATATCACTGTGGCTCCTATAATTCGGATATATTAAAAAAAATACATGGAACTGGAATAGCTGGCGGCGTATTTGCCCGCACCTGCGCTCCAGGCTGTATAAAGTCACACGGCGGCCACGACGTACAAAATACGCGTTCTTTATTTATTTATTTATAATTTCACAAAACTTAAATCAACTTGAATCTACATAAGCACGACGATCGCTGTATATGCGTCAATGTGTGCGTAAGCTACACAGGGCTGACTATCGCAAAACCCTAGTACTATAAGTGTCTACTACAAATGACATTTAAAGGTACTTATGTGTAGGTATGGCTTAGATATGTGCAAATAAATGTAATCGTTAATCTTACCTATTTATTTAAACCTACTTAAAATGTGTCTGTCTGTGTATTTAAGCATTATTATTTTAAATTACAATAGATATACGACTACAAACTTAAACGAATTATCCGTTAGGTAGTTATTGCATGTATTAATCGCGATAACTTCAGAAATCATTTTTTAATTATAAAAGGGAGTAGGTAGGGTACCGTTACCATTTCGCTAAATTATTGCTCCCGAACTTAGTGCCGTACGGCCGACATACATCGCGTTGCGCACCCGACTGCTTTCCTGCGGTTTTCCTGCAATCTGCGCTTGAGGGGTGGGGTAACTCGAATCGGTGCGGAGCGTGGGCATTGTGTACGTTAGTACTATTATATATTTTGTGATAAAGTATAAACACAAGTCACTCAGCGAAGTCTGATTAAAATTTCTTAGATGCTTGCTCATTATAAAATAATATTGTTAAAGATTAAGGCATATGCTATATTCTTTGTATGGTTTCGGGTTAGCCATATAAGTAAATATTATTTTGCATGTCGACAATGCTGACACGATTTCTTGGAACTGATTTAAACCATCAGCAAATTTATAAATAAAGAAAAATCCGTGGTGCAGTAGGGATTTTTTTACTGACTGGACCTCTATGTATATTGTAAAATGCGAATCCGATAACAGTTCGTTCAGCAGACTTAATAGAGTCGCGCGCTCCGATCTCGGTCATCGGGAGGGAGCGCTCCGATCTCGGATGAACTGAACTGGGAGCTAAAGATCGGAATGTTGCTTTAATCAGATATGTTGTCGTAGTTTCGTTTATTTCTAATTATGGTTCTTTGGTATCCTGTACTGTAAAATAAATGCGTCTCTCTCGCACATGAGCAGGATACGCTTTGAAATAATACTATTTGTCTCGTTCACATCGACCGAAGTTTCCTCGTTCAAAGCTCCCGCTCAGTTTTAGCTCCGGAGCCAGCGCGGACCGAGACCGAAACCGATCCGAGGAACTAGTTACGGTGCGATACATTCAGTTCAGCTAAGCCTAGATTAAGCTGCGCGTCCACCGCATCGGGATAACGCGCAACTATGGTACCTACTAATAATAAAATATACGCAGCAAATTCCGCTAATATAGATCACACTGGATAACGCCAAAAATAATATTTTAATTCCTTAGACTTTTCGTAATGGCTACGGAACCCTATTTTGGGCGTGTCCGACACGCTCTTGGCCGGTTTTTACATCTACTGTGACGTCTCAAGAGCGAATTAGCGATGTGAATTCCCCGATGTCCGCGCAAAATCGATTCAAATGCGCCGCCCGCCCGCGCCGTGGGGCTCGAGTCAGTCACTAGTCATGATTAGTCAGTTAGCGGTCAGTCTTTGTATGGTGCCAATCCCGACGTTTGATCGGGGTTCGGACACGCGAAGTAGATGCATTTGCGTGATCTTGTGTAATCTATATCTGTGGTGCGTACGCTCCGATTCCGATACAGTGGACGGGCAGCTTTAGGGACAATGTTAAGTATTTTAGTGATACATCAAACTAACACGCTAACTGCCACGACTTATAGGACCATATGGGAGTTTACAAACTGGTAGGCTAAAGGCATCATCATCATTAATTATACTGTTGTTTCAATATTAGGTATAGTGATGTCACTATCCACCCATGCTCCCATTGATAAAAATGTATTCAAATTTAACTATCCGCGGATACGGATTGAGACCTGCTTCCTTTGCTACACACGACAGTTTTATATCTGCCTTTGGTATCTGCCTGCACCGTCAGTTTGCGCATGTTTACAGAATGTACCTAGGATGAGAAATCGCGACACAGATTATTTCGTGTTTCATACTACAAATCGGCAAATTTGTCAATCACGACACGAGAATCCAACGTAACAGGAATACGAGGCGAATCGGTAACAAATAAAAAATAGCTACGATAGTTATCGTGTATGTGATGTGGACCAACTGATAAATCGGTAATTTTCCATAATTAAAGAAAGAAAGAAAATACTTTATGACCGGGCATTATAAAAAATTACCAATATGAGATAGCAATTTGATAAAAACTATTTGATTAATTAAATTGTTCAGGCATATACATAATGTATATCCCCTATTGGGCAAAGTATATAATAAAAAAACATGTCTCATTGTTTATTTTTTATTTTTACGTAAAATTTAATGACATCTATCAAAATCTGTAAAGTGGGTAACTCTAATGATAGAATTTAATGTTAGATAGAGATAGAAGAGCCTAATGTTAGACTTGTTGCAAGGAAATCGTTCTGTCAGCCATCTGAGGCAGGGCAGTAATTGATTGATTGAGATAAATTAATTGTGACTTTTTTGTGAGATATTACGCTGCCTATTAAATAATTAGATATAATTAGTTGCAGCATTTATTCCGGTAATCTCCAATACAAGATGGCGTTTAACTAAATTTGCCAGTAAACATACGCTCATTACACCTACATTAAAAAAAACTATAGAATAGTAATAGATCAGTTTGAGGTCTACCACTTTTAGATTTATCTATTCTTTCTTTGATTTTACAAAACAAAAATTAATACTTTTTGTTTGACTTGACACCATAAATGGAAAAACATGCTACCGGTTTATAACAATTTTATTTTTCTTTGACAGGCATATAATTGGCATTCTTCGGCGTCGAAGCTGGCTTCTCTACGCAATGAAAATATTCAACCAATAAATTATTTGCCAATTGCTCGCTCAGAAATGTACACAAATACAACTATCCCTAAGACAAAATCTATCAAAGAACTTGCTTCGTCTAAAACAAATACTTCTCAGCCTAAACCAAACAAGGACTTTTCACTATCAAACGGAACTAATGTAACTATAAAATCAAAAGCACAATGTTCTCAACCAAAACTCAATAAAGAAGCTCATCAATCAATTGATAGCAAAGCACGATTCTTACCAACAGTGAAGTCTAACCACACAAAAGCTAATAAAGAAGCTGAAAAGGATGCTACTCAACCTAAACCTACCAAAGAAGCTATTTACCCAAAATCTAAAAACGAACTGACCCATCTAATATCAGATACCAAAAAAGATTCTCAAACGAAAACAATATTTAAAAAAAAGCGTCAGAATGAATTTACTAAACTGTCTGGTAAATCAGATACTAGCCTAACAAAAGTTCACGATAAAGTTTCATCTTCATCAGATAAAAACCTCCGCAAAGAAAAGTTTAAATCTAAAATATTAAAAGCTATTACTGAAAAGAAACCTCCAAAAACGCAAAAAAGTGAAACAAATAGAGAAAATATTTCACGAAAAAAATAAAGGTTGATGGGAAGAAATCAAGGGAATCGGGTAGTGACAAAAACAAACAATCAAAAGAAATCAACAGTAAAAAAATAAAACGTGACTCCTCTAAATCTAGGAAAAGTACTTCTCCAATAAAAAGTGTTGTAAATAAAATTAAAAACCACAATTCAGACGATTCAAAACACACCAATAAATATGAAATTAACCATAATTCAAACCGTTTAGAAAAAAATACCAACGACTCTGATGTTGATTTAAGGGCAAAACTTAAACGCAGAGCACCTGACATCACCAAAGAATATGAAATCAAAGATAAAAGAAAATGCAAAAACATATTTCCCACGATGCCCAAAAGAAAAGGATTTGTGCCTAGTGAAAATTTAATAATATCCTTTGACACCGAAAATGACACAGAAGAAGTCATAGAAAAAATCAAACCTGTCAAGACTAAAACCCGAAAGCATCAATCAGGTGGCAACAAATGTAAAAAAATTAAACTGGAAATAAACATACTATTTCAAAAAGACGACACAACTGACGACGAATCATCAAAATGTGGGGATAAAGAAGACTATGAAAACTATAGTGACCTCAGTTTTCTTGACGATTTCAATGTAGATGAAATCGTCGAAAGTCTAAATGATTGTCAGAGTAACATAGTTAAAATAGATAATTCGGTTAATTTAAAAGAAAACAGGCGACCGCCAAATATGGATGTCGATTTATCAACACTTAATGATAAAAACACAATGATTAACAATTATGAATGCTTATCAAAAGGTGAAAAAATCATTGAAAATAATACAACTAATGATTCTAGTTTAACACTGTGTAATGAAAAGTCGAATATTAAAACAGAAAACAAAGCTATAGAATTAGTTATTAAAGTAGAGAGGTAGGTAATAAAATAAAATGACGTAATAAATTACTTATTCTTACTTAATTGTGTTTCTGTTGCTGTATTAATCGAAGATATATTTATTTTCAGCCTTACAGATCACAACACTATCGCCGAAAATAATATTGATACTAGTGAATTGAAAAGTAAAAACATGCTAGAAACTCAAAGAGAAGCTGGATCTGTTAATGGAAAGGCAGACAAGATATCAAATGCTGTTGAAGAAGTTAAGACTATTGAAAATTACGCAAGTAATATCAATGAAAGTATGATTTGCGCCGAGTGCTGTAAAGATTTAAGTGCCACAAATTCAAAGAACATGAAAAGGTTATCCAAGTCTGTCACACTTCCTGGATATGGAAAATCAAAAAACGATAACATTTTAACGTATACAGAAATAAAGTCCGAAGAAGTTCACAATTTAACGTCTACGCAGTTTGACACTAAAAATACTAACAAATTAAAAAAAGAAAATACTGAAACAGATATTACTGCAAATATTGATAGTGGTACGCTTGTAGAGAAGTTAGCCACAGATGAAAATGGGACTTTGCCAAGCGATGTAAAGTATAAAAGCAATACTATGAGCGATAATAACCATACATCCACTGTTAACTCGATTAAAGTTGAAACCGATAAGGCGTCAATTTTCGTTGACAACAATAAACATCAAGACGAAGTTATTTTGATAGAAGACTCTGATAACGATTGTGATAATGACATGGCTAAAGTGCAAGGTACACAAGCTCTAATAGAAAATGATATAATTGATCTCACATTACAAAAGGACAGCTCCTTCGATACTAAACCCAAAGAAGTGCTTACGGTTGACGCTGTAAAACTGAAAACAAATGAAACTGGCTCGGAACCAATATTAATATTAGATACTGACTATGATGAATTAAAGGCTAATGGCGATTCAAAAAATAAAAAAGGAATCATGAATTCCAAAGACAATTATGGACCAATCGATATTAAAAAGAAACATTTATTCTGTAATTCTGATAATAAAATACATGCATCGGACAAAATACTGAGAAAATCCGACACATGCACTTTGTTTAATCATAAACCTGATAGTGAAACAAAAAATAATCAATATAAGGGTAAAGAGCTTATGACTAACCAAAATAAGTCAGATGATGTCAAAATAAAAAATGCTACTGTGAAAAATATACCGTCCCTAGACGATAAAAAAGATGCCACTACCAATAAGGGTACAGTTACACATAATACTACCCCGGTTTATACTAAACACTGTGCCGAAGCTGGCCAAGATCGATCACAAACAAAGACTCAAACGCAGAAAGAACTAAATGACGACAAAACATCTGCTATAGTTAGAGAAGAAATCCCACTCACAAAGGAAACCCATGATAATAAAATTAAAATGCAGGTAGATAAAAGTGATACGACAACGCCCAATACAGTGACACAAAATCAACCAAAATCAAATAAGCAGGCGCATCAAGATGATAAATTAAATGTTGATGTAAACTCTGCTATCACGGATAAGCAACTTTCACATATCAACGAGAATGATGATATTAATATAACAACGTGGCTAGAGAATAAAATCTCACAAGATATGAAGGAAAAAGCAGAAAACACTACAGACGGCCAGAAAGATGAAAAAAAGTCTGCTTCTACAGGAAATCGAACTTCAACTACCAATGAAAATCGTGATGGTCATATTAGGATGTGGGTGGTGAATAAAGGTGATACAAGAACAAATACAGTGGTACAAAATCAACCAAAAACAAACCCAGAAGACACGAAAGATGGTAAATCAAAATCTGTGGATAACATGACAGATAACATCACACCGAATGTGAATGCGAAATGTCAACCAAATGAATCAAATAAAACTTCGGCTGGAGCTGCATCTATTGTGATTGTGAATACACCTACACCTGCTACAGAAAAACAGGATAGTAAGACAAACTTGGTAAAAGGTGATCCGAGAACCACACAAAATCAGCCAAAAACAAACTTACAGGACAAGAAAGATGTCAAATCAAAAACTGTTAATAATTTAAATTCACAGAACATGAATGCGAAATTTCAACCAAAGGTACCAAATAAATGTAGTCCTCAAACTAAAACCAATAATTTTGGATCAATACAGGCAGACAAAAATTTAGTAGAAATCGACTTTTATGCCCGAAGATTGGAATGTAGAATGCGGGAATACTTTGGGGCAAAATATTCGATAACTGACCTTATACACCGTGGAAGATTTTCTACAATATATCGTTGCAAAAATGGCAGTGGTTCTATCAAGGCTGTGAAAGATAGCAAGTAAGTATTTTCCTCAAAAGCTATGTAAAGTAAAAAAAGGCAGCCTTATCCCATTTCTACTTTTTACTGCAGTATCTAAATATCTTTCGTAAGTTCGTTCTAGATATACTTCAAATCCGATGTAAACTTTATAATCAGCACGCGAAACGAATAGAGCTGCAGTTGCAGTACTGCTTAAATAAAACCTTCCCAATACTTTCTTCATTCTAAATTTACTATTCACAGGGAAGCATGGCAAATAGGTGCCCACAAAGAAGGAATGATGATGAAATTACAATATGGCGTACCGGAAAGCAATTACAACTGCGTCCGTTACGAACACGGGTTTTTGGTGGCAGGGCAATGGTGTTATGTAATGGAATATTATCCTAAAAGTTTACAAGAAGCCATGAATATAAACAATAAGAGTTTCCATATTGACAAGGTGCAAGAATTCAGCAGACAATTGGTGGCTGCCGTTACCATATTGAGGAACAACAATATTATCCACTCAGGTACTTTTAATTATCTTTTTGAAAATAATGGTTTTTTATTGACTAATCAATCCATCTATGTAATTTTGTGTTCATTGTATGTTTATTTTATGTATTTGTATTAATGACTCTATACTTGCATTGATGACCTTCTTTAATATGTTCCTTTCTTTTTTTCTTTGTAAAGTTTGTCTGGAAGAGATCACTCTCTAACAAGGCCGCCTATTAGCTTACCCTACCTGAATTTTCAATGTACAATATTTTTTAATTCTTTATTATGTTATATTGAATAAAGAGTCATTGCATGTCATTGTACCTTTTCGTAGGTTGTTAATAGTTTCGTTTAATATTGCAACATTTTTATTGTTTCAGATATTAACCCATCTCATGTCCTAATAAACGACTCAGAGACTAGAATAAAGCTGTGTGGCTTCGACCAAGCGTTCTTATACAACGGGGGCGATATGCTACCAAACGTCGGTACAGTGAACTACCGGGCCCCAGAGTTGATACTCGGGTATCAAGCCGACTATGGTGTCGACGTGTGGGCAACTGCTTTGGTCATGTACGAGATGGCAACCAACCGCCAACTGTTTCCCGGATTCTACAATAACGATATACTGTACAAACAGTTCTGCACATTGGACAATTTTCCTTATGATATGCTGGATCGCTGTTATTATAGGAGCCAGCATTTTATGGGCGATACGTTTGTTAGGATCGTCGGGAGTAGAGGAGAAGTAAGTGTTTTAATTTTTGCTGTTCATATTTTGTACTAAGTACTTAAGACGTGGTATAACATAGTATGGTAATGGTAACCAGTGGCGTAGCGTGGGTGTCTTGCATCAGTCCTCGACCTGCCGGCGTTTATACTAGAACGATCTGTTTCAATTCCGCACCGTTTGTCCAATTTCCCGTTCGTCTAGTGACTAGGCCCTAGCTAGTCGCTCTCCGTTCGTCCATTTCCTGCTTCTTCAAGTTTAATTCTATGACCTACTACTGTTTGCTACATTGGTTTCTGGTATATACTTGCGGCTAGTAGCTTGCCATTGTACAGTCGCCACCAAATATTTCTGAGCGGCCAAGGTGTTAAAAAATATCGGCACATGCACTCTATTATTAAGGTATTGGAGTTCATGTTTCGATATTTTTGTTCACCTTGGCCGCTCTGAACTATCTGATGGCGACTGTACCAGCCAAAGCTACCCTCAATTTAATATTCACATTATTTATTTGTTTACAGGGCAAAGTATTGGTCCGAGACTTTTACAAGAAGGAAAGGATACACAGTGTGCTTTTTCAGGTATACCATAACGAATGGGCCAAATTTGGGACTAATCGGACCGAAGACAAGAGCAAATTAAACGCCTTATGGAAACTTCTTAAAAAAATGCTAACGATGGATCCCAATAGTCGCATCGCTATAGAATTCGTTTTCGCCGACCCTTTTATTTACGAAACTTTCTAATAAACCTTTAACTTTTGAACGCCAAGTTGTTCGTATCTGTCGTGCTTACGTCATTGTCTCATTTAACGCCTACCTGACCCAAGCGGTTGAGATTAAGTTGAGATTACGGTCCAGAGCCACCGCCGAAGAGTCCGTTGAACCGCGTTCGAAGAAACGGACTTTTTTTTAGTAAACTTAGCCGATGGACTGTCTTGTGCCTAGATAAGCATAGGTACAGATTAAAACCTCACAAGTTACACTGAAACTTCGCTTACAGTATCTATTTTTCTATTTACTAGAACATTTCATGCCCACACTGCATCCCTGGCTTGACAACCCTACACATGCCGCGTGCGAACGAATACGAATTATGCGATGGAAAGAGAAGCATAAAAAATGTACGATATGGCTAAATGCCCTTTTTGCGAGGAAATGAAACGTCTGTACTTGTATTATTACTTACTCTGTGCTACAACGTGCAATAGCGACCAACGTGTGTGCTCAAAGTTCAAATTAGTTTTTGGAATTATAAATGAATGGTATGGCGTGTTGAGATAACTTTTACATGCTATAGAGGCGTTCAAAGTTCAAAGGGATACATAACTATTGGATATCAATAGATATTATGACTGTTAAAATGATTATTGTTGAAGTGAAGATAATTTTAGTTGAAAATACTATCATCGTTAGAATTGTATTTATTTCAGTTGTTATAGTTGTAGGTATAAATACAACTACCTATTTTTGTATTATTCTTAGTGCGGAGCAAAAAAGAAATAAAACTTGCAAGGTTAAAATTGTTTCATTTAATTCTTTAATTAGAAATAACCTGGTAATTCACAGTAGAAAAAAAGTACACTTACACATTAGAAAATAATGAAATGGATCAGAAGACGTCCTGCTTCGTTTTTAAGATAATCAGAATGGAATTCGCGATTTCACAAACTTTTATATAACTTGCACTATCCGTATGTACAGTCACCAACACCAATATCTGACACAACTTTATTTCTAGGGCCGGTAGGATGTGTCAAGATATTTTTGCACGCTCAGCTGTGGCAGATAGGTATTAATGTAGGTAGCTGTAACTAAATGTTTTTTGCTTCAAAAAATATTTTTCGATCACTTGCTGGTATCCGATGGTTGGTAGCTGAATTTTGGCATATTTACGTAAGTCCGGCGATACAATAATCTGGTAGTGGAACTGACAGTTTATGGCGTGACTTAAAAACTTTAAATTTAACCTATAATACCTCATCATCATCAGCCCAGCCTATATACGTCCCACTGCTGGGCACATGCCTCCTTTCAAAACAAGTGGGCTTGGGCCATAGTTCCCACGCGGGCCCAGTGCGGATTGGGAACTTCGCACGCACCATTGAATCGCTTCGCAGGTTTGTGCAGGTTTCCTCACGATGTTTTCCTTCATCGCAAAGCTCGTGGTAAATTTCAAATGTAATTCCGCACATGAATTTCGAAAAACTCAAAGGTGCGAGCCGGGGTTCGAACCCACGACCCTCTGCTTGAGGCGATAGGTCAAACCACTAGGCCACCACGGCAACCTATAATACCTATTATTAACCTATTTTACCTATAATATAACTATTACCGCACCCGGGACTTATCTATCACGCTGGTAACAACAACAACAACAATGAGGGCTATCGTTTTTTGTCTCACTAGATGGCGCACTGTTGCGTGAGGTTTTTAAGTGTGGCTTTCAAAGTCTGTTATTACGGGCGTGAAAACAAAGTTTAGATTAAAATCATATTTAATACACCTTAAAACCGTATCATATAAATATCAACCATGCCACAGTGTTGCATAGTCCCTGTTTTGTTCGGAAAAAAGGGAGGACAAAGGTTTCCGAAAGACAAAACTGTCTCAAAACACAGACATTCATTGCCCCGGAACGCATATTTGCCATAATTAATTTCAGATATTGCAAAATATTCACAAAATTATTCTAATTATAAATAAACCCGCGTAGCTCACCCAAAAACTATGAGATTTGACATTTCGGAGACCTCACGCTACACTAGCGCCTCTAGCGGCGAATTCATTCGCGATAGCCCTCATTCCCTTGACTTTTCGGCCACGTTGCAATGGCCGTGGTCACCAGTATAGGGTACAGGGTATCACATTTGCTTAGCAGCGCGAGATCCTTTCTATGTCACTCCGGCAATCATGACAAATCTAAAGATACCTACCTCATATGTTCAAAACATATGTACAACATACACGCAGACATACGCTCGATAAACATATCCATAGTTCGGGCAGTCGGGAGAAAATCATCCGCCGCTCGCATTCACCGGACTACCGTGACCTTATTTCCCCTATAATTGTATTGTAGGTAATTGTTATATCTCAGTGTATAAATGAACCCACTAACCTGTCCCGGCATCTCCTTAGTATGTCCATCAGGCACATGGAACAGCACGAGTGGCGGGGCACGCGAGGAGTGAGGGGAGGGCGGCGCGGGCGCCACGTCCACACGGAAGAAGCCTCGGCGTTGCAGCTGGATTATGTCGCCCACTTTCACGGTCGAGAGCGCGGGCTCGCCGATCATTGGGATTTCCCACTGTAAACAAAAGTAGAAGCTTAAAAACAGTCAAGTGCGGGTCGGTCTCTTGCACCGAAAGTTCCGTAGAAAATTTTAGGTATGTCAAAAGCTGTGTAGCTGTGCTTGCACTGTTGTGTTTCGGCGTGGACAGTAAGACAGCCGGTGAAATTACTGGCACTTGAGGTATCCCATCTTAGGCCTCTAGGTTGGCAACGCATCTGCTATCTCCCTGGTGTTGCAGGATCTCTTACCATCAGGAGACCCACTTGCTCGTTTGCCATCCAGTAGAATAAAAAAAACGCTTTAAACGGCCGTGTCTATAAATATCCAGGCTTATAGGAAATATTCTTCGTAAATATTTAAGCCATGTATGGCTTTAAATCAACAAGATGCTTATCCTGTGAAAATTTGAAGACTGTAGCTCCGACTGTTTCACTGTAAAATATGTGTGACAGATGACGGACGGACTTACACGTGTATGAATGGGTTCTGTTTGGACCCTTCGGGTACCAACTCTCAGAGCTTGTGGTCCACGTCGCCTACGCCGACTCTCGCGGTCGAAGGGGCCTGGCGCCTCGAAAGTTTCTCGTTTTTAGCTCATTTAAAAATCCGTCATCGTCATGTGGTGTGCCATATGAATGAGGAGCTAAAGGACAATTTTGATTTGGAGAGGGAACGTAGGTCGCTGGCTGTTCGAGATAACATGCTGGCTCGCAGATTTGCGCGTTGTACTACACCGGTAAAAGTAACGCTTTTTAAAGCATTATTGTCATTAGTGTTCCCTCGATTTTGTGGAATATTAGACAAATTATATGTTCATTCTGTTTAAACTTATTAACTTTATTATTGAACTGTATATCATATCTTAGCTGTAACTGTATCATATCATTTCATATTATTTGTTGATTAGTTCTTGAAACCTAGTGTATATCCTCATTGCAGATAGTAACGGTAGTTATCCCACCGAAAACTGGCAGATTCTCGAACAAGACGTCCACCTACTCGCCGTGTCTCAGTCAACCTCGACACTGGCAGAATCATCAAAAATTGATGGAGCCACTTTCTCCTAAATTTGAATTGAATTAAATGTAGGTACCTACCATACTAAAACTAGCTCATAGGACATCGTTACTAAACCAATATGGATTTTTATCTGAATTAAATAAATTGAATTGAATTGAACAGGGCCTCGCAAAATTTATCTTGCCCACGCCTGTGCGAACCCTATGAATACCGAAAAAATCAACACAGTCGAGATGCGGTTTTGCAGACGTATCCTTCGGCATGTAATGGAGGCAGGCTGTCCAGGACAATATTGCCAGTGTCTAGTAGGTTTTGCCGTTGTACGGTAAAAATTCTAGAATACGAAATATGAGATGTAATGGTGGATGAACGATGACAGCGCGAATTCTATTTCTGTTTTTATTATTATTATTCTTATCCATGTCACTTCACGTCATGTAATGTCACGAATAAATGTTTTCTTTCTTTCTTTCTTTCTTTCATTAAAGAACTGCAGGTGAAGAAGAGACTGTCATCCATAGTGGAATATCGTATCCTCCGATACTTCGGACATGTGACTTGACGTGGGGAGCACTCTAAAGAGCAACTTGAGGTGCAGGGAAAGATCAATGGCAAAAGATCAAGAGGA
The DNA here is from genome assembly GCF_025370935.1 of Choristoneura fumiferana. Classification (NCBI taxonomy): domain Eukaryota; kingdom Metazoa; phylum Arthropoda; class Insecta; order Lepidoptera; family Tortricidae; genus Choristoneura; species Choristoneura fumiferana. The sequence goes on along the minus strand of NC_133482.1, from coordinate 12,801,927 downwards.
CGTTCTCCTATACACTCCTCTCAACACTTGCGCCAGAGAAGTGATGGCGCCGGGGACAACTGGCGTAGAAATGTTCGTCGTGCTACGGTGACCACGACTGCTCTGTCAAGAGTATCCGACAAAGAAGATAAACAGAGGACTTACTCTAGTCTGGTGTCCGATGTACTGCTTGAAATCCTCGTCCTTCCCCAACACACCCTTCGATATGATGTGGTCGAAGTAAACGCAGTACACTTCGACGGTGGGTGACTTGTTCGAGTCGGCCAACCACGTCAGTTTCACGGTTTTCTTGTAGTCTTTATTGTCGAGGTTGGGTGTTGCGTCGATGCCTGTCACCGTGCCATCGGGAGATCTGGAAGAAATAGATTACATTTCTTGCAGAACACGGTTTAGGGAAAATTTGTTTTTTTTTAACACGAATTACATAATGTGAGCTGGAATAGGGTAGTTGCCTAAAAAAAACTTATTAGTGCCTACGTCAGTTAGATTCTCAGAAAATATAGGACACATTTATATTGTTCTGTTGGAAATTCGTCGAAGAACTAAAGTCACTGACATAGCTGGAAAAATATGCAAATCGAAGTGGCAACGGGCAGGCCACATCGCTCGAAGAACAGATAACCGTTGGGGGAGAAAAGTCCTCGAGTGGCGACCACGAACCGGAAGACGAAGCGTTGGCAGGCCTCCCATTAGGTGGACTGACGACATCGTGAGAGTGGCGGGAAACCGGTGGATGCAAGTGGCGAGTTGTCGTTCATTGTGGCGTTCTAAGGGGGAGGCATTTGTCCAGCAGTGGACGTCTTCCAGCTGATGATGATGATGATGATGATTTATATTGTTATTAGTTTACCTATATGTTTATTGATGTACGACTGTATGTGTAACCCTTAATAAGGCCCCATTTATTGGAGCATACTACCACAGAATCAAAAGCAGCTATCAAATACATATGTACCTGACAAAGAATATTTTTAAAGCTAGTCGTATTTTCAATAATTACAATGGAAATTGTGACGTATTATGAAATTAATAAGGTTCAGTTTCCAACTCAATGCAGGTGGTCGCTAATTCGCCTCTACCTTATTAAGGGTTAAGATATGACCAGACCAGTTAAAATTCCGCGTGACGTCACTTCGCGCGACACTTTTTAGCACAAAACTTTGACCGCTTCACCAGGGTTGTCTTAAGCCATACGGGGGCCCTGGCCACACAAGAACTTGGAGCTCCTTTGGAAATTAAAGAAAGTAAATACTACATTTCTTCCCCTTCTTTTTAGTATATCGGCGTTTCGGGGGGGCCTGGGCACGGGCACCGTGTGCCCTTATGATAAAGACTATATTGCGCTTCATGCATCATTGTGAACTTACTTGTGAATCTTATCAATCAATATATTCCCATAATAAACAAACGTGGCATTCTCTCCTTCCTTCAGGACCTTAGCGTCGGCCTGGTCAATAAGCAGCCGCTTCGAGACCCAAACTTCTTTGGACCCTACGTCCGGGTTCTTAGGGTGCAGAGCCACATTCAAACAGCTGTCGGCGCTTACGCCTTTTAGATTTACAGGCACAGGATTAGTCTCTAACGTCGTGTAGCGAGGCGCTATCGGGTCGATGACCTGTAAGAAAAACAGTAGACTAAGGGGCTGTTTCACCATCCATTGATTAGCGTTAACTGGCGGTTAAATGTGATGCCGTCTCTATTTGTTTTATTCGAATAGACGGAGACGGCATCACATTTAACCGTCAGTTAACACTAATCAATGGATGGTGAAACAGCCCCTAAATACCGCATTTTTATACCCCACTGTGGTGCAGTGCAATCCTATAGTATTGTAATACACCTACTCGGCAACAGATGGCGTCATAAGATTTCAACGGAAATCAAGAAAAAGTAACCTAACCAACAAAAAGTTGGAAAGCCCCCGACTTTGTCACTTCAAAGTTCAATATCTCAAAAACGACAGAACCGATTTTGATGAAACATGTCTAAGAACCATCGCTAGAAACCCTGCTTTCAAATAAAAAAAAACCGTATTCAAATCGGTCCACCCGTTTAAGAGCTACGGTGCCATAGACACACACATAGCGGTCAATCTTAACATCCCTCTTTTTGCGTCGGAAGTTAAAAAAGATAGTGTACAGCCGAGGTCATAGATATGTTTACACTTTAGTACCTTCCCCCTATATCACAAAAGTTACAAGCGCTACAATTCTATATAATTGTCGCTTTTTTTGTAGGAAAAGTTAATGATTATATAGAATTGTAGCGCTTGTAATTTTATGGTATAGGGCCCTTGTTGCTGTCACTTCATGATTGAATTTTTGTATAAAAGGCATACAAAGAAAAGGTTCTAAAGTGTAAAGACATTTTTGCCCTTGACTGTACAAATTACAGTACAATAATTAAAAACTGCTTCCATACTTTCTTATTAATAGCCCATATTTTGTCCCACTCCATGAAGACAACGGAGCGGCTGGAGCCCTGAGCCTTGATGAACTGCCTCAGGCCCTCCACGGTCATGCCGCGGCGGAGCACCCCGCGCACTGTCGGCATGCGAGGGTCGTCCCTAAAAACAAAACCGGCGAAGTGTGAATCGGAGTTCTAACCTAATTTATCTACACCCATATAGTAAATCCTCAATTATGCGTTCAAAAACCATAGGTAAAGACCAGCATTACGACATTGGATTCTATTATGAACACGGCTGTATCGTAATAATCATTACGATACAGAAATCGCGCGCAGCGGGCGCAGCTCGTGGGGCAGACATACCTACCTAGTAAGAGTTAATGCAGGTCATTCTCAATGGTTCGCGGAACACATGATAGTGGATTTAATATATGGATATAGATAAAATATTGTATGCAACTGTACGTAATTAGGCCTTAAAACACTCATGTGACCCTATTATGAAACTCGGCATAAACCCACACTCGTCTTTTAAGGACCCCTATTACGATACAGTTGCATAAAATACTATTAACTCTCTTCTTGTAGCAGTTCCTTTTGCCCACAATATTACTTCGCATATAGATACTGTCGTACAAGTCAACGCACGTAAAAAGAGCTTTGGGTGGCTATGTCGAGGGGATACGTTGCGCATCTGTCAACTAACAAGCCAATGGCGTGACGGCTGCGCGCGCGCTCCCCTCCCGCGTCCCGCACTGCTCCGCCTCCAATTTGGTCTGTATTTCGCTCACTGCGCAGGTATATCGCCAGGAGCTCTTTTTACGTGCGTTGATTTGTACGGTTCTCTATCGTTTGCCCGAATGTATCGTTTTCTAGAATTTTCATTTGCCATAACGTAATTTATTTCTAAAATAGTAATTTCTTCAGAGTTGATATTAAACTAACCTAACCTAACCTACTGCCTTCTATATGATGACATTAAAAAAATCCTGAAAACAGCACGGTTCTATATATTTTATGGCAAACGTTGGTATGGTAAGTGAAATTCGGGCAAGTAAAGGTAAACGGATTTGTACACTTGTATTGTCGAACAGAACGTCGCATACTATCACATCGCAGAAATGCACTGTCGTTCAATAGAAGTGTCGCACAATCGGACATCGCACTCTGGGTCGCACTTGTGTGATAATGGCAATAAATAGGTACAAGTATATTTCTAAAACTATTGTATGACAGAATGTTACTTTACTTACCATCCGTCAACGAGTCCTTGCTCCACAAACCACGTAAGCTTCCTCTTCGATAGAACAGTGTTGGTCATGCTTAACCTAAAGAATAACGGAAAATATCAATTAAAACCGGCCAAGAGCGTGTCGGACACGCCCAAGATAGGGTTCCGTAGCCATTACGAAAAAATTAAGTAATATTTTTCAAAGGATTTCGTAATGTGTACGGAATCTTCCAAGTTTAGGTATATTTTATACCTTAGGATGCTTTTTACTCTTAAACTACTACTAATTCTCAAGCAATCGTAGCCATTATAATTTTCCTTGTAAATTTGATATAAACTTACTACCATCCTGAATTTTTTCAAATGTCTCAACAATACCCAACAGTTTAAATTTTAGAGGGGGGAAAGGACGCTCGATTTTAATGAAAATTTGCACTTTTAAGTTGAATATTTCGCAAAAAGATCAGTAAATCGAAAAATCTTAGCAACCCCCCAATGTTTTTAAAAGACCTATCCAACGATACCCCACACTATACTAGTTGACAACGGAACCTTAGAAATTAAAGAATTGTTCTAAAACCTTAAAATTACCCGTTTATTCGCTTCTCGCAAAAACATATACTTACATTACGCATAGACAAGTTGAAAAACAAATAGAAATATAAACAAGTTTTTGCGAAATCGCGAAGCGGTCTCAGCTCAGCAGTGTTGGCCGTGTAGGCCAACGCTGGTCTTCGGCTGTGATCGCATGGCGACTTCACGGAAGGCGACAAAGCTTACAAAAACATCATCATCAGACCCGGATACTATTCCTGGTCAAAGTGCACCCTAAGATGATACTGAAGACCAGCGCTGGCTCTCGAGCCTTCACTATGCTGATAGTTGCTTGTGCCTACATTGTTTCCTCGTTTGTCTGTTGTTTCTGCAATCCCTAGAGATGTTGACTCCACAAAATCAACTGACGTACTTTTTATGAGCTGTCAAAACACAATTCTCCCATAGAGTTTGAATGGAAATAGCAACGTATGACGTCACTTGTTCGCCAACTCAATCAACTAACTATTTATTTGTTTTAAAGCAACAAAATATCTTTGCAGTTAATCGAAAATTAATCTAGTTTTCAGGGCTTTTAAAGCGTTTTTTTACTAGAATCGTGTCTTCGAATTATTTTTTAATGGTGTCAAAATCCCTATTGTCACGAATAAATGTTATATCTCTCTTTCAATATAGTTTGTTACCTGCTGTACTCCCAGATATAAGGTTTCCGCAACCCGAGCGCGTCGATGAACCAGTAGAACTGAGGGTCTCTGTCGTGGTACTCCATGGTGCGCAGTACGTGCGTCACGCCCTCGATGGAATCCACTATTGGGCAGGCGAAATCGTACGTTGGGTACACTCTGAAACGATTATTAATAATAACATATCGAAAATACAAACTGAGAAAAACCAGAAAAAGAGACCAGCGCTGGGAATCGAACACAGGTCCTCAGCAATCCGTGCTGCGTGCTATAACCCCTACACTACCGCTGGACAGGAATCTAGACACGAATTTTTCCTATGCATACATATCTCAGGTTGCTTATTTCTACTACGCTACTTATGCAGCAGCACTAGCGACATCTATGTTCCGCTCGCATCGAGAGACGTCACACTCTTTCGGAACCAACCGCTCACTCAGACAAGAGATGTCGCTACTAAGCAATCAAATTATGATTGTTTTTTTTTTTTGGAGTCTTTTTGTATTTTTTATTTAAACTCCAAATTTGTTACTTTTACGCAACCTGAGATATGTATGCATAGAAAAAAGCGGTGGTGTAGGGGTTATAGCACGCAGCACGGATTGCTGAGGACCTGGGTTCGATTCCCAGCGCTGGTCTCTTTTTCTGGTTTTTCTGTGCATCCATGTCTCAGTTTGTATTTTCGATATGGTTTCACGGGATACCCGTAAAAGTAACAAATTTGGAGTTGAAATAAAAAATACAAAAAGACTCCAAAAAAAAAACTAATCATATTAATAATAAGTTTATTAAAACAAATAACAATATGAAATCAAGCATGAATATATACAAGGCTTGCTATGAAGATGCAATAAAATTGTCCCTGGCCTCCATGCTAGGATGCACTGTGTTTTATTCCGATCCGAATATCAGGATAAAAAGTAGCCTATGTGTTATTCCCGTCGTCCAGCTATCTGCATATCAAATATCATCCAAATCTGTCTAGCTAACAAAAGCCAGAGAACCAAAAACTGTTTAGTTTATAATTTTTCTGTACAAGTGCAAAGACACGGCCAAAGTTACAAAAATACATATGTATAGACGACTTTATGCATGTAACATTAAAATCGTGTATACATATTTTTGTAACTTTGGCTGTGTAGATATCTTTGCACTTGACTGTACACAACATGAAAAATAAATAAGTAAGTAAATCAATATCATGGGACAATTGACCTAGTCCCAAACTAAGCAAAGCTTGTAATATGGGTACTATGCAACGGATACACATACTTTTATAAGTAAAGAAAGAAAGAAGAAAGAAAATAATTTATTTATAACAGCAATGACACATAAGTCTTATTCAAATGCCAATATCACGCCTGTATTTCCAAATGGGGTAGGCAGAGCACACGAAACGTTACCTTCGGAGCCACTTTTAGCAATTTTAGGTTAAAGTTTGTCAAAAACGGTACAATAGTGACAGGTTGCTAGCCTGTCGCCTACGGTATACCATAACCTATATCCTTTGTCGCCTCTTACGACATCCACGGAAGCAATGGAGAGGTGTAATTCTAACCCGACACCACACGGGGGAAGTATTATACAATAAATATTAAACATCCAAGACCATATTATTCATACAAATATCTGCACTGACAGGGTATCGAACCCGGCACCTCAAGCTTCATAGTCAGGTTCTCTAACCACTTGGCTTTTTTAAAGCTCAAGTATTTAAAACTTACTTGTACTCGGTGCCGGTCCTGGGATGCGGCTCGGGCTTGCACCGGTATATGGTGGGGTCCCGAAGGCACCCGTTGGGCGACTGCATGTCTATCTTCGCACGCACGCAGCATTGCACACCCGTAGCTGTCCCTTTCTTCATTTCTTCCCAGAGTTGAAGGTTCTTTTCTACCGCTGTCAAAATAGTTTGATTAGTAAGGCTGACATGCACATGTTACTACCCAGTGGGCGCCCCAAAACGGTTATGCCTTGATTGCACGTACCGAGCAAACGGGCGAGAGTGCTCTCGGCCGAGTACTCGGTGCGTATAAACATAGCGCCGAGTGCTCGTTCAAACGAAGCGGCGAGGCAGTAGCTCGGCTCCCGTTCTAATCACTAGGCCGAGTGGCCTTACCCTCACTGTCTCGCTCGCTCACTCGGCAGGTTTGAACGTGCACTGTCTAGCCACTCGGCTGTCACGTCGCCGCGCGCAACTGAATTAACTATCCTAATTTCAAAACGTGTGAACAGTTACTCGCTTACATCACAGTCTCGGCCGAGAAATATTTTACTGCCTCGCGCGCTTGCTCGGTACGTGCGATCAAGGCATTAACGACGTCGCCGTAGACCGAGACTGAGGTGACAGGACGACCTGGCCGTATTCCGAAGCAATTGGCAAGATGTAACTGCCGATAGGGGAAGTTGGAAGTCCGATGGAGAGGCTTTTGCCTGAAAGTGTGATACAGAAAAACGGCAAAAAAAAGAATAGAGTGTTATCTTTGTTGCCAACGGTACGCCAGGCGAGGGGAGCGCCTATGTGTTGTTAGCACTCCATTGGACCGCACTAAGCGGTTTGCTTCATTCTCAACATACTTATTCAGTGCCAGAAATGCACGTACACAGGTGTTCCACGGTTTTGCCACATGGAGGAAAAGTATCTTAAATATTGTAGATAGAAAATCTTACCGAAATAAGACTTCATTTTGATTTTAAAAACTATTTAAACTGCATCCAAAGATTTTTGAATAATGTTGTGTCTGAACTGGGATTTGAACCCACCAAATGGTTAAAAAAAATACCCGTTCGACCCTAGAATATTGACCTTCGTTCTTCGAATCTCTTCATTTCCCATAGAGAAACCTTGAGCATAGCCTTCTCTATGTTATAGCTTGCTGAGCAACTAAGCCAGAGATCTACTTACAGTTATTCTTATTCCTGCTGTCAGTCTTCTGTTCTCTCTCGTTCTTCATTTGTTCAGCCGGAGTATCATCCACAAAAGCCTTCCCCTCTTTGATAAGTTTCTCGCAGTACTGCAGCATCAGCTCGAAGTACTGGGATGTGTGGGTAAACATGTCCGGCTTGATCTCCAGCATTTCCACGTCTTCGAGGATCACCTGGTCAGGGTAATAGAGAGTGAGCAATCTGTAAAGAACCCCAGAACCGGCCGGAGAAACGTTGGTAGACAGGAGATGAGGTGGACCGACGACCTGGTCAAAGTGGCGGGAAGGTGCTGGATGAGGAGAGCACTGGACCGAGATGAGTGGCGAGCAATGCAGGAAGCCTACACTCAGCATTGCGTGGCTATGAGCTGAAGAGAGAAGAAGAAGAATCTGTAAAGAGTACAGTCGGTTCCCTGACTTATGTATCCACTTTTTCATACCAGCTGCTAAGAAATGTGGACACGTAGGGCACCGACTGTACATCACGCGGCTAAATTGGAGCCAGCGAGTAATGGACGTGGAGAACTTAGGTGCCGGTGACGGCGTTATGACTAAACCTTGATACCCGCTGACAGCGGTGGCGGAGCGGTGCAGCGCAGCACGGAGGCGGTACCGGTTGTAATATTCGAGCTAACATGAAAGAGGCCACACAGAATACCGCGCGGGAAATAAGCGTGGCGCGGTATTCTATAGGGACTCTTTCATGTTAGCACGAATATTACAACCGGTACCGTCTCCGCGCCAACTCGGCCAACGCTGTCAGTCGGTTTCAAGCTGTAAATTCTCATAATGATTTTTAATATTGTACTTAGTAGTGATTAGTATAGTGTTACAAGAATATTTGGGAATTATTAAAATCAGTGAATCTCTAAATGAAGACCAAGATGTTATTTTATGAGAATTTCCATGGAAATGAAGCTAAAAATTCCGGGTTTTCAATTCAACTGCTAGAGGTAAAGGCTGAGAAATTACTAATTTACCTTCTCAAATTCAACATTCTCCTTAGCCGGGTTGGTGTCATCGAACCTCATGACGAGTTTCCCCTCAAAAGTCTCTTGGTAGTACTGATTTAGCAGAGCCGCTTTAGCGTGCCCAATGTGCAAGTATCTGAAATATTTTAAAATGTTTATAAAATGTATAAACGCGAATTTAATAATAATTTAATGTAGTGACTCCTGGGCCCAGTTTCTCAAGGAATATTAGTCTAATAAATTATTTATTTATTTATTTCATCATTGCACTTTGAACATTAGGTTTTTTGTTTCATTTTCTGATTCAATTTGCGAGACAAAACACTAATTTTACTAGACTTATAAGCTTTGAGAAACAGGACCGTGGCCTGGCGCCATCTAGTGAGCAAATATATAGAAACTCCAAATCCTACAACCAGCCAAAACTTTCTCAACTCGGACGCAATAAGTCATTTTAGGTCAGAAAATTCCATGTCAATTTAGTATAAACCCTTAATTTAAAATCAACTGGCGGATTTATCAGTGCACGCCTGCAAGCCGCGAGTAAAAGCTAGTCAATAAATAGATATCTAGATGATATACAGGCCTCCTGTTTGGATGAAAGGGCTTGTGTAGTTCCTACGCGGGTCCAATATACTGAAAACCTGTATCCAACAGTGGAACGTCATACAGGCCAGGATAAGACAAGACATTCTGTCATTATAACATTAGAATTAAAAAAACGACAATTAGATTCGTTAAAATCTTTAAAAATTAAGATTACAATCTAAGTGTGCCGTCGAGTCTTCCAATGAGGCTGGCAAAGTCACACAGGTGCACGTAAGCCTCGAAAAAAAGAATCTAAGTGGAAGATTTTTGTCATTTATTGAAATAAACAGATTTTTTTATGAACATACCCTGAGGCCTCAGGAGGAAAGCGCACAACCACTTTCCCCATCTCAGCATTAGGCAATTCCACAAATTTGCCCTCCTGCTTGGCACCGGAGCCGGCATCGTTGGCTGGTGGTGATCTCCTAAAATTAATAAAATGTCAAGTGAATTAAGTGCCTTTTTCTCAAGTGCAGTGACAAAACGACTATTTAGGAAGCTTGACAGTTCAAAATAGCTATGTAGGTATTAAAAACGAGCAAGGTATAGTAACTCGTAGTTAATTAAGGAAAAGTTAGGGTCATACAAAAAATGCTTTGTGTCCACAGGGTGACACTCTTTCCCGGCCCGGATAGTACCGTGATGGAAATACCGACCCTGTTTTTCGAAGCTCCTGTCAGTTTCTATGGACGTGTACACAAAAAACAGGGCCGGTATTTCCATGTCGGTGTTATCCGGGCCGGGAAAGTGTCACCCGTGTCCACACATAACCTAAGCAACAAAAAGTTGGAAAACCCCCGACTTGGTCACTTCGACTTTGACGAAACATGCCTAAGAAACATTGCTAGAAAACCTGATTTCAAATAAAAAACCGCATTGTAATCGGTCCACCCGTTTAAGAGCTACGGTGCGACAGACACATAGCGGTCAAACTTATAACACCCCTTTTTAAGCGTCGGGGGGTTAAAAAAGAGCGAAATAGACGTCGATCGACTCGACCGACGCGAAGCGACGTACACTGACGGAAAAACGTCTTTTTCGCTCTGCTTGCGTGGAAATAATGCGTTTTGGATCGGCTGAGGCCGATTCCGCATCTATAGGTTAGGTATTGGGAGAATCTAAGGGCCTTCGCTGGCTGAGGCGATAGTATGAGCAGCGCTAACTGCATAAGATATCATTTATATTAAATGATATTATAACGGATAACTCACGTCTTAAACCGAGTTTAGCTCGACATGTTTCGGGCTATTTCGTAGCCCTTCCTCTCAGGAGCACGCGACTCAGCGGCTGCCGCAACACGCACACTACTACTACTACTACTACTAGAGCGGTGGCGCGTAGTGTGCGTGTTGCGGCAGCCGCCGAGTCGCCTGCTCCTGAGAGGAAGGGCTACGAAATAGCCCGAAACATGTCGAGCTAAACTCGGTTTAAGACGTGAGTTATCCGTTATAATATCATTTAATATGAGTGAGTCTCACGGTAGTTTCATGTTCAAGATATCATTTTACGTCGCGTCGCGTGCTACGGATTTTCCCTGCACCCGCGCCCGGACAGTGCACCCGCGCCAGCTAGCTTAGGCCCTAAGTACAGTTGGAAGTGCACTCTTAGTCAAATTATGGTGTTTTTACAGTAAATTACTAACCCACTGCAGTATTGCCCATTTTATAACGTATACCTGACACACTACCGTATGCCTTGATTTTTTTGTAATTTTTGGTGCAAAGTTAACACATTTTTATTTTATAGATAGCTAAAAGATAATTTAAGTATTATAATGGGTCTAATAATGGAGAGGCACACATGGTAATTGAAGTGACATTGAAGTTAATTAACATTGAATATGTTCTCGGTTGTAATAATGTAAATAATTGTAAAAATGGTAATTTTTACACAGTATGTATAACATAAAGTCATCATAGCACAAAGTCAATTTTAACACAGTGTAAATTACCTTGAAGAAGCTTTGCTGAGGTTGTCCAAGACATCAGCTGGTAGCTCTTTCAAGGCCTTCGCCACTGGTGGTTGGGCTTCAATCAGCTTTAACCAACGTTGGATGTTTACTGGAACATTGGTCTTGGATACTTCCTTGAACTTGCTGGACACTAAAGCAACAACATAAACTTTATTGACAACACGCTGTGGCCCGTGACTCCGCCTGCATATTCGTTTATCGCTATCCCACAGGAACTATACAATTTTCTGGATTAAAAACTATTTGTATACCGAATTTACTTTACATTGGTTCAGCAGTTTAGACGTTATGAGGTAACAAACAGACTTACAAACTTTCGCATTTATAATATTAGTGGGATATGACAGAGATTTTTTTAATTTGTTAATACTTACTTTTACTACTACTTATTTTACTTATTTTTGCGCCTATTTAATACAAGATTAGTTACCTACATATAGATTAGATAAAACACTTTTATGATCCTAAATGTATTTACATATCACGGATATCAGAATTTTATGTGATTTGAATATATAAAAACTAGTAAGATTAAATCTTTAATGAAATAAGAGCTTAGGAAGAATTGTTGTGATCCTCGAGAATGAGATATTTCTAATTTCATGATGCAAGGAAGTTCCTAATGCAGGCCTGCTATTGCTTTGTCGAATGACCACAGGATATCATCATTCTAAAATTATATAAAGAATGGAAAAACCACAGTTAAAAAAATTAAGATTTTTTGTTTTTTGTAATTAACCTTTTATAAGCTGCTTACTATACTTTTTATACATGCTAAATTTAAGACTATTTTAATCTCTAATATTTGAATTATATGAGACAGACAGTTGATTAGAAGGCAGGGTTTCTTTTCCCTACCACATGCAAAGGGTTGAATAATAATTGCAACATGATACATCAAGTTTTCCTGAATGAATGTAATACTAGTACAACTTAGGCATGAAGTTTTACATAAATAAGATTCTATCTTGATAATAATAGCATATCTTACCATGGAGGACACTAAACACAGCCAAATCTGACACAGATAAGGCCTCTCCTACTAAGTAAGTCAATGCACCCAAATATTTGTCCAAATAGTCTAAGGATTTGGGTATCTCGTCCTCCAAAATGAGACTGAAAGACAGCCAGTGGTTCATTGTGACCTTCTGAAGTGGTCCAGCCGCTTTATTGAAAGCATTCTCCAATATCCTTATCAAATCATTACTAGTTCCATATGGCACGGATTTAGAGCCATTGGGCAGAGTAACAGTGCTCTCGGAGCCCCATGACACTTCGATAATCTTCCCCAAAGCGCGGTAAAGTTCCACAGCCAGCAAACCACCTATAAATCAAAGAGAAAGTACTTTAATTGAGGGTGGCTCCAAAAGCTGACGCAATTCCTGTCTTTTGTGTGAAAGTATGGGTTTTTACCTAAAGGTGGGTTAGATTTGCTGCAAACGATCTTCATGATGAAGTTATTTTTGGCTGCCACTCTTTAATTATTTTGGTAACGAAAAGGCAAACCGTGTGTGCCGACCCACGTTAGCATAAGAAGAACTGTCAAGCTGTCACTGTCACTGAGACGTGAATTGTCGTGAATTTGACGTGATGTGATTGCCGTTCTGTCAAAGGTGCCCCCACATGCAGTCGCTCGTCGCTTGACCCAATTTTGAAGGTGATTTTGAATTTACCGCGACTCAAAAAAGTAGCGTCAAGTCGCCGCGTGGAGCCGTAGTGACAAGATTGCTTCTTGCAGGATTGATCTTGGCCTTGTAAGCTGATTACTTAATCTCATTCTCATCGTGGCAGTGATACAAATAAAAAAAATAGGAGTGAATGAAAAAAATAAACATTTTTTTTTTGCCGAAATTGAAGGTGTTTTTTTTTCCAGCCATAAAGCTCAACATTTTCAGCTTTATCGCTATATGTCACGTGACCTGATTTGACACTGGAAGCGAGCGTCGAGCGATTTCTTTGACGCTACTTTTTTGAGTCGCGGGAAATTCCAATTCACCTTCAAAATGGGGTCAAGTGGCCAGATTTATCGTTGCAATCGAGCGACGAGCGACTGCATGTGGTGGCACCTTTACGTTAACTGGCTTCTGATGTTTTTGTCTAATCCCATAAAATGCGAAATTACACAATGTGCACCGAAGCTTAAAATTTTGTAAATAGGCTCTTTACTACGAAATGCAAAATTCAAACTTCGTGTCTTGCCGTCCCGCTGACGCTTAAATTATTTAAAACGAGAGTGAGAGGGACGGTTTTTTAATAATAATAATAATAATAATAATAATAATAAAATCTTTATTCAATAAGACAAAATTGCACAAGAGAGGAATGAACAATTACAAAGAAAAAGACAACTTAGGTTAAACATAGCACAATTAAAAAAGTTGAATCCTGACTCACAAACTAGGCAAGGCCCGTATCTTGCAAGTCAGTGTTCGTCACGTATGCGAGCTAATAGAGTAAACTACGTATATCCAAGTAGCTACTAAGTAAACTGAAACATTTTTATTAAGAAAAGGAAAAATTAATAAAATTATGTGTGTGTGTGTGTGTGTGTGTGTGTGTGTGTGTGTGTGTGTGTGCGCGTGTGTGTGTGTGTGTGTGTGTATGTGTGTGAGTGTGTGTGTGTAAATGTGTGAGTGCGCGTGTGAGTGTGTGTATGTATCTATACGATATGTATCTATATGATACGAACTTCGAATTTCGTAGTAGTCAAAGTCAAAATATCGTTATTCATTTAAGGCCCAAGCAATTTAGTAGCCCCTCAGGGCATTGAGATATACTAATTTAGCAATTTCGTTTCAATTCAATATTCAATGTTTTTTTTTCCCAAATCTAATAGAAAAACCGGTAAAATGGACGTCATGAGAAATATGCATCACTATTATTGACAAAAGATAAATATTTACAATAGCAACACCAAACCAAATCATACGAACTGACTGACGATGATTTGTGTATTCATTCGTGCTGTGATTAGAAATTATTTATTTTGTTAATGAAAAAGATCACAATGTGTCTTCTCTAAGTTAAAATAGCTTCCTATTTAAATAAACTAAATATGAGACTGTCGGAAGCCAAAGAAACCATTAGACGTTTATATCTTTTTATCAAATCATAATCTGCAATGCGGAACAAAATACCTCACGAATATTATCATATTCCGTAGTTTATACAAAACAAGAAGAGTAATTAAACTTAAAAAGTATTTGAACTTTCCATACTTCTCGTTATTTTGATGATTAACAGTTCTGGTCTGACTCAGTTCGGTATTTTGTCGCAATTTCTTTCAGGTCGGTATTGATGTTTTAAATAATATTTTGGCGCGGATTGGCGCAGTGCCGCAATTATCATGAAGCGCCAGAACGTCCGCACTTTGTCCCTGGTGGTTTGTACGTTCACTTATCTACTGATCGGGGCTGCAGTGTTTGATTCTTTAGAGTCAGAAACTGAAAGCAAGAGATGGGAAGTTTTATCAGGTAAATAGCGATTCATTAATGTCAATTTTAATAAGTTACTGGCAAACATGATATAAAAAAAAAATTGTAAAAACCTATTGAAGTTTTTGCTACAGCTCTTTATTCTTATTCTTTGAGTACAATTCCAGGATGTGGTTTTAGTACAACTTCTAATTTAATTACCCACCTGAAGTGAGTAACTACTTATAATGCAGAACCTGAAATTATTATTGTGTTCATTCTGAATCAACAATGCACGGTCATACACTAACTGCACCCCAATCATAATATAACCCAAGCCCAGTAAAATGCAGCTTGTGCTTGATTTTGTGTAGCTTCCTGACATTTTTCAACATTGGAATTCATAAAATACAACATCTGAAATGGAATGAAAAGTATGAAAGTTTTTCAAAATTAATTGTTATTCCAGATATGAGAAGCGGCCTTATGCGCAAATACAACATAACGCCAGAAGATTATCACATGATAGAGATTGTAATCATAGAGAATAAACCCCACAAAGCTGGGCCTCAGTGGAAGTTTGCTGGAGCCTTCTATTTTGCTACTGTAGTACTGGCCATGATCGGATACGGACATTCCACACCTGTCACTGTTGGAGGGAAGGCCTTTTGTATGGCTTATGCTATGGTAAGCTTTACTTAACAAATCCTTCCATACTAATATTATAAATGAGGGAGTAACAAAACCAAACCTACCCTATGAACATACTCTTTTCTCATAGAGCTGGCAATGCATCCATAACTCAACTTATGTTATGGGTGTCCATAGGCGGCGGTGATTGCTTTCCATCAGGTGACTCACCTGCTCGTTTTCCTCTATCATAAAACAAAAGAAGAACAACTGCCTAATGTACTTTAAAGTCAGTCAAAATATCTTAATTAAATTTAGGCTATAACAAGCACTTATGAATGTCCTCGTTGAGTTTCTTGCCGGATTCTTCTCAAAAGAGGTTTTTCCGAACCGGTGGTAGATTTTTTTGACATTCATAAGTGCTTGTTATAGCCTAAATTGAATAAAGATATTTTGACTTTGACTTTGACTTTGAAAAAAAAACTACCATTTGGTTGGGAATAACCTCTGTTGAGAAGAATCCGGCAAGAAACTCAACAAGGTATTGTTTTGTTTTTGTAAAAAAATATTTTTAAACTATACAAGTACATGTTATACAATGTCAAAACAGCTTTTTAACCTCCATTATATTTCAGGTCGGCATCCCTCTTGGCCTTATCATGTTCCAGAGCATTGGTGAACGTCTGAACAAGTTTGCCTCCGTGGTGATTAGGAGAGCTAAGTGCTATCTCCGGTGTGAGACCACGGAAGCTACGGAGATGAACCTCATGTTTGCTACGGGGATGTTATCTAGCATCATAATTACCACTGGTACTGTATTACATTATAATAGGCTAGTAATCATAGTTAGCCCTGTTTCACAATCCATTGATTAAATTTATCTTATGGAAGCACTTGGCCGGTTTTTCTATTGTCAATTAAACAAAAAAAAATGATGAAGCTATAGCCAGTTAAAGTTCCACCTGTCGTTGCGCCGTGCGACACTATTTAGAAGAAGAAAGAAAGAACTACTAGGCCTATACGGCCTATTTATAAATCCAGGACTGGTCTCGAACCTTGACGCTCTAAATCTTTGCCATTTTTTGTTTGATTGACAAAAGAAAATATTGCTGCCCAATATTTTCTGATGATGTAACTGATTCAGTAACTAGTATAATACTTTTTTTACCCAGGAAACTACTCAATTGTTGTATAAAATGATAAGTACTCATTATGATTTAAAAAAAGTCAAAAAAAATACTAAGTTTTTTTTGGAGTCTTTTTGTATTTTTTATTTCAACTCCAAATTTGTTACTTTTACGGGTATCCCGTGAAAACCAGAAAAAGAGAACAATGCTGGGAATGGAACCCAGGTCCTCAGCAATCCGTGCTGCGTGCTATAACCCCTACACCACCGCTGGACAGGAGTCTAGACACAAATTTCTCCTATGCACACATATAGCTCAGGTTGCTTTTTTCTACTACGAGTACGCTACTTGAGCAGCAGCACTAGCGACATCGTTAGCGTTGGTCTTTTTCTGGTTTTTCTGTGCATCCATGTCTCAGTTTGTATTTTCGATAAAGTTCATGAGTGACCCATATAAACTTTACAGGCGCTGCTGTCTTCTCCCGATACGAGGGTTGGAGTTACTTTGACAGTTTCTACTACTGCTTCGTCACACTTACCACCATCGGCTTTGGGGACTATGTAGCTTTACAGGTAACTAATTTTTGAGTTTTATGAGCTCATTTAGTACTAGACGCATCGGGTTTGATAAAGTAGAAATAACGCTAATTTGCATAGAGCGAACTTTTGGTACGATTCGCAATAAAATTACGTAATTTCGTATATAGGATGCTTTTTTTAGGGTACCTCTCCTATACCCATTGTGAGAATATTTTGGTTTATTCACTGATTGTTCCTGTTACAGCCAACACAAGATATGCATAGCGGAAATTTCCATACTTGTACTATTATTTACTCTGTGCTTTGCTTACTTTAACAGAACGACCAAGCTCTAACGAGTAAGCCGGGCTACGTCGCCCTAAGCCTGGTCTTTATCCTGTTCGGACTGGCCGTGGTGGCCGCGAGTATCAACTTGCTCGTACTACGGTTCATGACCATGTAAGTAAACCAAAACGGGAAAGCTCCAGGGGTACATGTAGCCGGGTTTATTAGCTGGTGAGAGTCCGTCACTTCATCCATAATGGATTTTGCTTGATTACACGACGTCATCTCATATAAAGCACCTCATATAAAACCTAGAATCCGTAAGAATGAGGGCTATCGTTTTTGTCTCACTAGATGGCGCACTGTTGCGTGAGGTTTTTAAGTATGACTTTCAAAGTCTGTTATTACGGGCGTGAAAACAAAGTTTAGATTAAAATCATATTTAATACAGCTTAAAACCGTACCATAAAAATATCGAGCATGCCACAGTGTTGCATAGTCCCCGTTTTGTTCGGAAAAAAGGGAGGACAAAGGTTTCCGAAAGACAAAACTGTCTCAAAACACAGACATTCATTGCCCCGGAACGCATATTTGCCATAATTAATTTCAGATATTGCAAAATATTCACAAAATTATTCTAATTATAAATAAACCCGCGTAGCTCACCCAAAAACTATGAGATTTGACATTTCGGAGACCTCACGCTACACTAGCGCCTCTAGCGGCGAATTCATACGCGATAGCCCTCATTGTCAAATCTCTTTGTAAAAAAAAAGTTAGAATTATCCAAAAACATTAGAAAACGAAAAAAAAAACTAAAACATCAAGACACATAATTATCAACAATTACAAAACTTTTTATGTTCTGCGACACAGGACGTTTTAACTCGCTAGTTTTATGCGGCGATAACTTTTTTCACACAAAACCTTCCATAGTAAAAGTTTTACTACTTAGAATAACCTATCCGATGTCATATCGCTTGTCCTTATTGGTCATACATAAGGGACAATTTGCCTACCCTCCTTTAACTGTCGACTCAAGCTCTGTATCAAACATACTTTTTTTTAAATAGACGACTCAATAAATCCACTATAGCGAAAAATGACTTGACTACAGATTTGTAAGGTAAATAATGTGAAGATTGACATATGTATTTTTTAATAACAGGCAAGCGGAAGAAAACGCGAGAGACGAAGAGAAAGAAGCTGCCAGGACTATTCTGCCCCTGGATGCACACGGGATAGCGGGCCGACGACACGACGATCAAGCCTCTGTGAGTACTTATAGTTTACGTAATAAAGCGTGGTGGGTTAGGAAGAATCACCCTGTTAATAAAATATGTAAATATTTTTTATTCTTAATTGCTTGTTACATTAAAACAATGTTTCGTTCTTTACTAATGGCGCGGTCACATATTATAAGGAACATGAAATAAGTTTTTACTAAAAAAAAAGAAACTTTTTTAGTAACTATTTTTTGTTCACTGTATTTGCTTTTCATCTTATCTACCTATGTGCACCAAAACTGAAAAAAATTAGGAGCCGTACAAGAAAAGTACCCTAAATAATGAAGATAATAAAATTAAACGCACCCGTTCCTATCACCGTTCGTAACTACAGATTTTGATAACTGATTTGAAGGCAAATTTTCTGCCCAAAAACCGCCGTTTTTAACTCCGAAATCTGCCTAAACCGAAACCAAATGTTCGATCGGACACTATTTTTGCGTAGACGGGTATTTTGTTTTTTTTCGAAAATCATTCCACTTAGACCGTTCATTTTTTCACCCAGTATATGATAGCTATTGTGAACCCCTGGCATTAACATGTCAAACTGACCCCTATTTCATAAACTTGACAGGCAACAGACGACAGATAATTCGGTACATTAGCCAATATAAAACCCGTCTACACTAAGAGTCAGTAATATATTCCGAATTGTTTGTCACCTTCACCTGTTATCTATCTCGTTTATGAAGTAGGGGCCTAATCAGGCCCGAGACCCTAGCATTAACGTATCAATATGGCCCCTTTTTCATAAACTTCAAAGGCGACCGACAATTCGGTCTAAATTAGCCGATATAAAACCCGCGGCTACACAAAGAGTCAATATATTCCGAATTATCAGTCTCCTGTTATCTATCACGTTTATGTAGCAGGAGCCTGACCAGGTCCGAGAAGCCCTGACATTCACGTGTCAAAATGGCCCCTATTTCATAAACTTGACAGGCCACAGGCGACAGACAATTTGGTAAATTAGCCAATATAAAACCTAATTCCGAATTGTCATGATCTCCTGTTATCTATCACGTTTATGAAGTAGGGGCCTCACCAGGCCCGAGACCCTAGCATTAACGTGTCAAATTGGCCCCTATTTCATAAACTTCAAAGGCGACAGGCAACAGACAATTCGGTCTAAATTAGCCGATATAAAACCCGGCTACACTAGAGTCAATATATTCCGAACTGTCAGTCTCCTGTTATCTATCACGTTTATGAAGAAGGGGCCTGACCAGGCCCGGTTGTCGGTCGAGCAGGTGTGTTCGTGCAACTGCCTCGGCAACAAGTCCTGTGAGGCCGAGCTGTTCGCCGCGTCACGACCGCTACAGACTTCGGCCTCCGCTCGCGACCTGGACATATTCGAGCGCGCCTCCGTCTAATGCTACACAGCGATCTACTTCGCCGAGAGTTGATAAGTATTGTAGTCTCGCAATAGCAAACTATGACGCAGTTCTTGTCAAACGCGCGGCCGGGCCATATCGCCATTTCGTTTTGAGGTTTTGGAGTATGTCGTTTGGATGTTCTCGTGTTGTTTTCTGTTTTATACGGTTAATAATTGTTTAAAATTGTTTTATCAATAAAAATAATTAGCGGACTGCATTTGTAATAAATAAGTGAACAAATCTTCCATGTCAAAGAAATAAGTCTTTAAATGAAAGTTTACGGTGAATTTAAAGTGCCAAACAAATAAATTTCAGTGCGACCCTTGATGTTGTTAAACTAAACTTTTACAATTCGCTTGACATAAACAAATTAATTATTTAAAATGTTATTACTCGAAGAAATTAGGGTTGTCTAGCTATATTTAGCCAGGGGTTCCCAAGGATAAGACCCGCAAAAGACTTTACAACTAAAAAACATTATTTGTAAATGCAACTTTTGTAATTTTACGGTTATGGTTTAACATCTAACCACTGTGTAGTAAAAAGTCGAGGTAATCTAATAGTTTGATCTATGGCCTCTCAAGCAGAGGATCGTGGGTTCAAACCTGAATTTTTCGGAATTTTCGTGCCAAATTATATTTGAAATTGACCATATGCTTTACGGTAAAGGTTAACAACGTAAGAAAACCTACGCACACCTGTAAAGAAATTCAATTGTGAGAATTTACTTATCCGCACTTGGCCCGCGTGGGAATTATGACGCAAACCCTCTCATTTTGTGAGGAGGCCTGTGCTGTGCAGTGTGTTAAATAGAAACGTTTCTGACACTCGCGATCACCATCAAGCTACAGTTTTTGTATGCGAAAACTGTCATTTGAAGAAGAAGAAGAAGATTGATTTATTTGCCAACATGAACAATACAGGATAGCCACACAGAATACAAGTAAACAATAAACTAATTTAGAATCTCAGCCCAGGATCAGGATTTGATTGTGATCGCGAGTGTCAGACTCGTTAGGGAATAGACCCTCAGCAGGGCTACTACGAAACTCGAAACTCGAAGTTCGTGTCGTGCGGTCTCTCTGACACTTGTACTGTTTAATACGAGAGCGAGAGGGACGGTACGACACGAACTTCGAGTTTCGTAGTAGCCTTGCAGGTCATTCCTCCATCTTGGGTTTACTGAATGCCGGCCGCTTCCAACCGAAGCAACTGGAGGTCTATGGGGTAAGCCTATGTCCAACAGCGGACGTCCTACGGTTGATATATAATGAAAAATGTTACGGTAAAACTGCAAGTAGATAAACTTTCAAAATCTAGAACATAAGGAAAAAACTAGAACATTTATCAACCTGGTTGTATAAAAAGTGATTGACAAGGGGTTCCGTAATTATTTGTTTAGATCTACGGAACCTTGAATTATTTTCAACAATAGTCTATTTTTTCTAACATGATTCAAATGACAGATGCCAAACTGACGTAACTATAGTAGTAGGGGAGCCCACGATGCTAAATCGGGATTTACTCGAGCGTCATATTGTGGCAAGACCTGTGCTTGCACTATGGTTTCACTTTATGCATAAATAAAGATATAGATAAGCATATTTTTAAGTTATATCCTGTGATTTTATTTGGTTTTGAGGTAGTCAAGCCAAGTTGTTTCGTGTACTAAATGCGTAGCATGTCGTGTGTTTAAAATGTATTCACCCACAGTGCAACAAAGAAAGTAATGAACGTGAAAGTAATGTGTGCGTGGGTCACGTTTTCCCGAAGGAAGGAAGGAAGGTTATGTATGCTTGTGTGTCTGTAGCTTAAAAGGCTAGTCGATTTTCAACTTATGAGGTATCATTGACAAGATTTCATTTATTTTAACACCTGTAAATTACTACAGGAATCGAAAGAGTTTTGCCTCCTGAACATGGGAAAATATTTATTATAATTTATTTCTCCATATTTAAAAAAATACAAAAAATTGAAAAAAAAATCTGAATTTGCCAACCCTACCACAGAATAGATGTTTCCTTTGCCTTTTTCACCAGAAAAAGGAGCTGTCATAATTTTGAGAACGTCTACTTCAGATTTATGTGATCTTTTTTTTAATAGAGACTAGACAAAAGTAATGGATCTATGGTGTGGTAGTTTAGGAGTTATGTCCTTTTAGAATACATCTTAAAAATTGTAATAAATTAATTAATAATCGAAGCGAAATTTTAAAAATATCAGCGTCTTTCTCTTTCCAAACAGAATACAGAAAACGAATCAAATTACGGTCTTAGAGATATGAAATCTTGTCAATTTCAAACTGTCGGAGTGACATAAGTACCTATACTTATATAATATTTCAAAATGGCGTCCGCGGAAAAATGTGGAGTTTTGTTTTTTGCCACGTTCATTCAGATCTTTGTCGCACTGTACACCCAAATTGACCAATTTGCCTGCAGGGCATTTTTGAAATTGTATCACTCAAAAATATTATTCCAAATTGGTAAAAATATGTATATCACTATGAGGCTCTGTTTCCACGAGAGATGTGAGAGGAATGTGTTTTTCATGAACCAATAGAAACGCTTCATTTACCTCGCCTCGCTCTGCTCGGGTGTTTCCACGAGAGATATGCTGTGCGAGGATAGGTAAATGAAGCGTTTCTATTGGTTAATGAAAACACATTTTGGCACATCTTTCCCTTAAACGCAGCTTAAAACTACATCTCGTTTTGAAATTTTGACTAGCTGACAAGGTTTAAATTAGCAGTAATGTTATACTTCAGTTCCATTTTCAATTCAGCACAATTTTTAACCAGGCGCGGGCCGAAGGTGGGGGGGGGGAACCACAGGGGACAAATGTACTTAAAAAAAAAGCAATTTTTTGCCCCTAGCCGCGATGTATTATTATAAGTGAGCCCCTCCAAAATGTATGCTGCGACCGCGCCTGTTTGTATCACTTGCAAATGGTTTTTACGGGTGATATGATTCCAAGAATAGTTGACTATAGATAAATCAGAATGAAAAGCTAATAAATGTACCGCAGGCAAGTACAAATCGTCACTACTTTGAAAAAATCTCGTATCTAAAATCAATATGTCAACAAAATTGAACCTTGACGTAATGTTCATAAGGTCCACTCGGAAAAATTATCTACTTTGAGATACGAGTTTTTTTAAAGTAGTGACGAAATGCGTATTAAATTATACGTCAAAGAGAAAACTGAGAAAATTGCCTACCTTTTCATAGCTAATTAAAAGGTCTGCCTTTATAAACGATTTATAACGGTAAAATACTAATGAATACAATACAGTACGAATATTCTTTATTGATGAACTCAAGACAATGACTGATGAG
Organism: Choristoneura fumiferana; assembly: GCF_025370935.1. Taxonomy (NCBI): domain Eukaryota; kingdom Metazoa; phylum Arthropoda; class Insecta; order Lepidoptera; family Tortricidae; genus Choristoneura; species Choristoneura fumiferana. The sequence goes on along the minus strand of NC_133482.1, from coordinate 12,778,624 downwards.
TTCAATGCAATACAACTTTTTTTTTAAATTAACTTAATACAATAAATGATGAATGCAATACCGTCTGGTAGGTAAATTCCGATTTTATTCAAATGTATAAGAAAGTAAAATGTCAATTTTATGTTCATTTCTATCATCGTAACTTTTCATCCTGATTTATTCCATTTTGGGTGACTTTAAAGTAGGATTAAATCCTAAAGTATAAAATTTTTAGACCATTATATTAGTATAAATGTTAGTTTACTAGCCAACATAGGTGTTACTTGAATCTTCCCGTAGCTAATAAATTATTTTAAAGCAGTATTATTTGTGCCAAAATTATGTATATTAAATTGACACTTAAAGTAAAGTGCCGATGGGTATAACTTTGAACATTTGAACTGAAAAGCATTTTTTTTGTTCCAATATCAACAAACTAGTCTAATAATATTTGTCAATTTAACGCTAATGTCCTTCCCCGGAACGCAAACTATCTGTATACCAAATTTCATTTAAATCGATTCAATGGTTAGACGGGATGAAGTAACAAACAATCAAATAAACAAACAAACAGACTTACAAACTTTCGCATTTATAATATTAGTCTGATTGCTCTAAGCAATCTAAGCCTTAGTCATACGCATACTGAAACCTTGGGATCTTAGAGTCTAAGAAGGTATGCGTACGGCTATTCGTTGTAAAAGTTTTTGGAACTACTTAATGTAGGTATAATATATTATTGGACATCCCAAAATTACTTACTTACAACATATGGAACCAGCTTTCCGAATTAAATGATTTTTATATTTTTATTTTATTTTATGATTAACAATAGGTCAGTGTCCTTAAAAAATCTAATTTGTACATCAGTTAGATTATTTAAAAGATTGGACATGCATTTCGTCACTACTTTAAAAAAAAGTCGTACCTCATAATAGATAATTTTTCTGAGTGAACTTTATGAACATTCATCAACCAAGTCAAGCTTCAATTTTGTTGATAGATTGATTTAAGATACGATATTTTTTTTAAAGTAGGTAGTGACGATTTTTATCTTTTGTCAATTAAACAATGACGTTACGCTGTGCACCATTTTTTAGCATATAGTTACGTCACGGGGCCCCTACCCCGAACTATGACGCGCTAATATTTTTTCTTCTACCCAGGAATCAACCCAGTTCTTATGTTCATAGTTACCCACTGACAAAGCAAAAGTCACAATTACAAACAAACAAACACTAAGTCTGCTCTATAATAAGATACATATTTTAAATAAAAACACAAGATAGACGTAAGTGATTTTGTACACAATTTTTAAAGTATTTTAATACATAAGACAGAAGTTGAATTATAGTTTGAAATGTTATTTATTTTTACTATATTGTTATCTAACTTTTTATCTTATTTTATACGTGATTGGACATTGCGACCCTATGTAACTTTATAAATGCAAATCCGTTATAGAATAGTTACAATTATCTCTTCCAAAAATTCCTCAACCTATTGGATGCCGCCAGTTACTTTTGCGACGTAATTGTTTAAAAAATATATAATCTCATACATAATTGCCACAATTATGATTATATGTGACATAAAATGTCGGAAGCTTGTTTACTTGAAATACTAAGTATAATATAATTTACTATTTTCTGTATAAGGATATTTTTAACCTCTGTCTGCAAGTTAAAGTACATATTGCACTACGCAAGATAAATGACACGATAGAATAACACGGAACACATTTAATCACTACTGTTCACTGATGTGTACGAATTAATTAGCTGTGATATGATTTGATCTCTTTCTACATAGGTTTAACTGTTATTGATTAATTTGTAAAACCAAGACAAGTGGGCCTTCATTGAATTTATATTAATTTATTTAATAGTAATGTTTTCAATATGATGTTGTGCCAAATGTTTAGAAATAAATGTTTTATCTATTAACGGTTATTATTACTTATACCGCATACATCATATGCAGTCAATCAGACTCAATCATTCCATCCTCACCACCTTGACGGATGGCAATCTAGCACCATCCGTTGTAAGCGGAACTTTTTCCCACATACGACTTAACTATGGCACCAGCATCCTGGTAGGTACTGCTTTCCCGGAGCGGCACGCCATAGGGATCTTTAAAAAACGAGCCTATCAACCTCAACGGGCCGGCAACGCACCTGTGATACCCCTTGTGTTGCGAGTGTCTATGGGTGGTGGTGATTGCTTCCCATCAGGTGACCCGCACGCTCGTTTTCGACAACGGAGACGTAATCAGAAACTACTTTTTTACGCTCGTTAATTGATAGCTATTTACAAGCACTAGTCCTTCATCATCATCATCATGTCAGCCGAAAGACGTCCACTGCTGGACATAGGCCTCCCCCAAGGCTCTCCACTCAGACCGGTCTGTGCTTTCCGCATCCACCGCGATCCCGCGATCTTAACCAAGTCGTCGCTCCATCTTGTTGGAGGCCTACCGACAGCTCGTCTCCCGGTCCGCGGACGCCATTCGAGACCCTTCTGGCCCCATCGGCCATCAGTCCTGCGAGCAATGTGCCCCGCCCACTGCCACTTTAGTCCTTACACGAAACAAAAACCGTTTATTTTTTGTTATTGTTTATGATTTACTGCATTGCTGATTTAATTAAGGGAAGAATTAACAAAACATAAACGGTTTTTGTTTAATGTAAGGACTAGTGCATATAGTTATCAATTAACTAGCCTAAAAACTTAATAAGATTACGTCTCCAAATGTCACGCTGTATATTGCTTCTTTAGTGTAAAAACATCTACAATATATACAAGTATCGCGTATTTTGTTATGCATTATTTGTTGCATAATTTAATTTTTATTTAGGTGTTTTATTCATAAAACACGTGAGCCGTGAAAGCCTAGCGGTTTGAGTTTGACCCTTCAAGCAGAGGGTCGTGGTTTCAAACTTGGAAATTCATTTACAATATAACTTTGAAATTTACCACGAACTATAAATACAATAAAGGACGACATTGTGAGGAAAGCACAAACAACTGTGAAGTAATTCAATGATGTGACGAAGTTCCTGATCTGCATTGGGTTTCTGAGGGGGCCGGCAAAAAAACTACGGCCCAAGCGCTCTCATTCTCGGAGGAGGCCTGTGCCCAGCAGTGGGACGTATATAGGCTAGGATGATGACTCATAAATAGTATTGTATTGTAATTCTTAACTCGTTTAGATTCTGTTATCGTGCACAGGTGTGTCTCTAGCTTATTGTTGTAAATGCGTCTTTTTTATTATTGCTACTATTTCACGATAGATGCCGCTGTTAATGACCGCGAGGCTTTTCCAAGGGCGTCGCCGAGAGGGGGCATGGAGGGGCAGCTGGACCTTCCTAGAGATTCTAAAAAAGTTGCCAAATGTAAAGCAACCAATTAAAATTATTACAAACGCCGTAGATGTACTCGTAAGGCTCGTACCTATACTACAAGTGAATAGCTTCATGTGCTCTCGACTGTACCGACAATTCATACTTTTCTCATTCCCTATATCAATTTACCCCCTCCCGCCTCCCCCTGGATCATCGGCTGGCGACGCCCTTGCGCTTTTGTATAGCTAATTAGTATCTATAGTTTTTAGGTTTCCCGACACGCCGACAAAGTGGTACTTACAATAAAAAAAAGTAAAAAAAAATTATAGACGTAAAGTGGGGGTGTTTTTTTTTTCTCGACTAACATTATTGGGGTATCGTTGGATAGGTATTTTAAAACTATTGGTGGGTTGCGAAGTATTCAACTTTAAAGTGCAAGTTTTCATTGAAATCGAGCGTCACCCCCCACCCCCCCTAAAATCAAAACTGTTGGGGCGGAAAAAATCAGAATAGTAGTAAATATAAATGTAATGTAATGATAGAAAATTATAGTGCATCACTATATTTTGTGTCATCAAAAAGTAAAGATAAAATCTTTTTTCATCCTCTTGTCTAGGGAGTTTGAAATTTTGTTCAGGGTACCGGTTTCAGAAATCAGACCTGTTATTTATCCATTTAGAATAAATTTTGAAAAGTGATTTAAAAATGGACCCCGAGAATGTCCATTGGCTCGAACATTTTAAAAGTAATTATTGTAAGATTATCGAGTGGCACTGACCTACGACTAATTAAGTGAAATTAGTGACTAGCTTAACTTAGGCATTAGTGAGAAACTCAACCCGAAGAATTCCAGCCAGTGGCCAGTCAGCTTTTCATCAAAATGCACGTAAACTGGGCGTTATTTTTGTTTTTCGTTTTTTATTTTGGCAGGAGTGTGGCATTCTTTAAATTGCCTTCGTCCGATACTGGCTTAGATGGTGTGAGCAAAGCGTCGAGATGTAAGTATTACAATTATTTTATTTGAGGTAGGAAAGTACCTACAATTATTTTGTTTTACAGTTAAATTTGAATTTACTAATGCATTTGAAAAATAGTACATAGTCACTTTAATATATACAATATTATTTTATCTCCGTAGTATTCGTTATTACACAAATCGCATTTTATGACCGCATAAATCGCATTATTTCCTTGTTATTTATACTTTTCTTGGTATTGTATATTATAACTATTCTAAGATACATAATTTAGCTCTACAAAAATCCGATGATTCTTGAATACAGTACACTTGTTTCAACTTGCCAAGAAAAGGGTTAAGCAACTGATCTCAAGGTATACTGGCTAACCTTCAATACACTTCTTCAGTACACTTTTTTTAGGGTTTCGGAGCCAAAATGGCAAAAACGGAACCCTTATAGTTTCGCCATGTCTGTCTGTTTGTCCGTCCGCGGCTTTGCTGAGGGACTATCAATGCTATAAAGCTGTAATCTTGCACGAATATGTATGTAAACTATGCCGACAAAATGGTACAATAAAAATTTAAAATAATTCATTTTTCGAGGTACCTCCCATAGTCGTAAAGTGGAGGTGTTTTTTTTTCTCAACCAACCCTATAGTGTGGGGTTCGTTGGATAGGTCGTTTTAAAATCATTAGGGGGTTGCTAAAACGGTTTTTCGATTAAGTGATTTTTTTGCAAAATATTCAACTTCCAAGTGCAAATTTTCATTAAAATCGAGCGCCCCCCCCCCCCTCTTAAATCTAAACCGGTGGGTGGAAAAATTTGAAATAATTCAGAATGGTAGTAATGGTAGGTGGTGGAATGGTAGGTATATCACACTTTACAGCAACTTTCAAGGAAAACTACAACGGCTAAGTTTGCTTGAGAATTATTAGTAGTTTAAGAGTAAATAGCAGCCTAAGGTATTAATTATACCTAAACTTGGGAGATTCCGTATAAAATACGAAATCCTTAGAAAAATATTACTTATTTTTTTCGTAATGGCTACGAAACCCTATTTTGGGCGTGTCCGACAAGCTCTTGGCCGGGTTTTTTTGAAAACGCCTTATTATTATTTAATCATTTGCAGGGAATATGCCCTGGTTGGGTATTGGCCTGTGGTGTAACGGCTGCCCGCCGAAGAGCTGCGAAGAAGATGACGCCATTATACATGGGTACTGCTGCGGCTGCGCATATACACTTGGTAAATCTTCATTCATATTAGAAGATTGTGATAAAGATTTCATTTTAAAATTCAAGCTTTTTCGTACTCTACTTTTGTTGACTATGCTATCATCATGCAGCTTACATATGTACAGTCGAGTTCATAAACTTGTGAGTAAAAGTTTGATCAAAAATATCTGAACAGGACTCTGTTGTTAAAGGCGTAGAAACGAGCATGTGTAACAGTAGCTTAACTGTTTTCCAGATAAACTGCCAGTCCTATGCCCGGAGTTCCTGCAGTGTCCGCTGAACTTGCACGGTCTCTGCCACGACTACGAATACATGATGCGGTGCTGTTGTTAGCCTATATTGAATATACTGATGTGCCAAAGGAAACTTTCCAAAATTGCGGAAACGTATGTGGATTCTTATGAAAATTTCCAGATATTTCCGAGAACTTTCCAACTTTGGAAACTTTCTGCAATAACTTTCAAACTGCATTGAATGAGATTCTTGATAGGCGAAATATCGCTAGATGGCGTTAGTGTTGTGAGTCTCGTTTGACACCACATTCTCGCTTGCGATTGGTTCATTTCAGTTATTTTAACCAATAACAAACGACACAAGTGTCAAAACGCATCTCATGACATAAAACTATATGGTGACGGTGACCAGAGGCCGTATTGCGTAATATTTCTGACGCTCGCGATCGCAATCAAATGACAGATTTCGTATACAAAAACTGTCATTTGATTGCGATCGCGAGCGTCAGAACATTAGGCAATACGGCCTCAGGGGGCTCCATTTTGAACCAAATCATTCGAAAAATTTGTATAAAATTACAACTATTTGATTTTGTCAAACGAAAATTTTTGAAAGCTTGTAGTTTTTTTAGCTGGTGCTATACAGATTTTTACCACATTCGAGTGATGTGGTTTCGAAAATCGATCCCCAAATTCACAGAAGAAAAAATTACCCGATACCTAACTTTTATGCTTATTTATTTAGCTTGTTATTATTATTTAGTGAGAGGATGTTGGTTTATGCACAAAACTAATGTTGCCATTTTTTTTCTCGAACAGTTTGAGCTATTTTAGTTACGATTTTCTGTAAGTTTGGTGGCAATGGTTCGCCGCTCTGCATTTTTTTTTATTAATTGTCCTCGTGGCCTTACCACTAAACATACCAGTGCGTGCGAGAAGACAGTTAAAATAAAACATCTTTATAAATAGCATACTGTTTTAATTTCTAAGAAACCCTCAATACAGAATTACAGTGGGTTAGCGGATTGATTTCAACTTAATTCTGATGTATAAAAATAACGACAAATACATGAGTAAGCTACGTAGATTGTTTAAAAATAAATTATCGTCGGTCCAGTATTATAAACACCAGACATGCTAATACTTTTATTTTTATTAAAATGGGACGTTTAACATAAATATGAGCCGGTGTTTAAAATGCGAGACCGCGGTTACAATTTTAAAATTATCTAGGCTGATCGGCTAGCATGCTTGCTGCGTTCCCATTTGTAGGAAGAAACTCGCGGATCAACTAAACCGGAGCAGCTTGTGCCAGCCGTGCCGTTCCACTGCAAGTGAAAGCTACAGGCGATTGACTTTTCTATGTGTCAAATGGCATTTCGACCGCTTCCGCTATCCTAAAGAAATGCAATGCCATATTCATCGCACATAGATCTAGCCAGATTAACCACAGTATAAACCAGTATCGAATCCACAATGCGCCGAATTTGTACACACACAAGCTTCCCCCGTCCATTTGGATGAGACTGAGCGATTTATGGAGTGACTGCTTACGGACAGACAGTATAGATTAGACTATTTACCTATGTTTATACTTTGTATGTCAGTGGAGCAGCTACCCATTGATACTATATATGAATGTCTTTTAATACTATGATCCCGCTGATTTTAATCACCTACAACGTTTCTATATTAATATCTGTTCACAATCTAAGGCCATACGCTATATCTACAATTTTGTGTTAACGTGAAGTCTCGTATAAATTAACACAAAATTATCAACACGGCTGTGAGAATTGTTTAATAGTACAGAAGCGACACTTCGAAGGTGAGGAGTATGGAACCTACTGTTAATAAATTATAGGCTGTACAATTCTTGCATCGATTTTATTTAGTAAATTGAACTCAAAACAATACTTACTCCGAAAGAAATTACACGTGTGTATGCGTATAAACACAGTAATTTTTTCGATGGATAAAAAATTAATTAACAGTATTATGATATACATTTTATGGAATCTATAATTTGTCGCTTCTATATTTTCGTTTTAAACACAGCGTGGTTTCACGGTGTAGCGTACATGTAATAATAACACCCAGTGCATACGAAGATATATAATTAGTACCTTAAAGTGAATTGAAATGAGAACACGAGCGGGGATGAACGCAACATCCTAAGGACTGGACAGGCCTGGATAAGTATATACTTAATACTAGTACTAGCTCGAGTATGTTACAAGTTTAACCTTTAGACCATACAAAAACACGAGCCCTCACTTACAAATTTGACCCAAGTTGACGTCACGCAATGTTATAAGAAACGGATAAGCCAATCCATAGTAAGTTGATTATAAAAAAACTATTTATACGCGACTGCGTACTTACTTTTTTTAAATTTAAAAGTACAGAAACAGTTAACAAAGAAGCAGTGATCAAAAATAATTATTCTAAGTGTTTTTGCATTCCATTCCTTGTTGGGCCTCTAACAGTGCGATGTCACTTCAATCAAACGGAGCACTTTCTCACTTTATTATTTCTTATTCTCTTTTAAAATATGGCTTTTCTGTCCTAATTAATAGGACAATATCGCCAGTGTCAAGTTAAACTCTTTTTGAGATGCACGTTGTAAGGTGATTGTAGTTTTGCAACTTGCTAGTAAAATTCCAGAAACCACGTGGAGACCACTTGCGCATTAAAAAATGTTAGACACGAGAGCAATATAGGATTTTGGGATCACTGTTCACTGTTAAGGTTAATCGCCGCATAACACACTATCAAAATTATACTTCAACTAGCCAAAGAAACAGAAATAGCAAAATTAGATATTGTCTACATCCGCCATCTTCGAATGCTACAAATCGAATCCTACACTTTATGATTTCCACATAATGATTCTATTTTTTTTGACAGCTGTCACTCGATCATGTACTGGCACTGTTACAGTCGGTGTTTAGTGAGCTAGCTCGTAGGTGAAAATAGCAGCTTTCAAACGACTGTCGTACCTGATACGTAGTAATTATTTAATCTGTGACTCCGCTTCTTTAGGGCTTTTTAGGTTCAAAGATTAAACCGATTTACTTACCAGTAGGAATTACAGTTTTTTGCTGGTTTTTAACCATACTATTTGTAGGTAATAAAACCCAGTTTTTTTTCTATAAAGTAGAGGACTTTATCAAACTACGATATGGATATGCAAACTTATCCGTTCCTTGTAAAAACATTGCAACAGCACAATATTAACCTAAGATATTCATTATATATAAACATGTATATAACGTACACCCATCCATTTCGGCTCGTTCCCCTAACAAGTTCGGACATTAGCAACTTAACTGAAGTCAGCTTACTTTAAGACGCGACGCTTATTAGCTCGCGGTGCACCGAGTGAAGCAGCTGGATAGAATGAGCTTACTTGACGCAAATGTGCGTTCTCCGTATTGAACTAATGCAGATTGTGAACTGATCGCAAGTGTGCGTTTGCTACTGACAGCAGAGCATTGTGGCAGTGCATGTCTTATTTTTTATATTCGTTTTCAGATCGAAAAATATTGATTTGATACTAAAAAAATAATTGTTCTACTTAAATGATCGACTGAAGCTATAAGGCTAATTGCTTGCCTTAGGAATTTGCTTCATCTACTACCGAACCATTTGATTCTTGATCCATCGTAAGACATTCTCACAATCGAAGCACAAATACTGCCCAACTGATAAATCTAGAACATGCAACTCAAGTCTGGCTAGAGAATGCCAAGGTCCTCAATATTACATGTCAAAGATTTATCAGTTAGGTGGTAACGATTTTCGTTGTCAGAACGCCATGTCACTATGAGAGCTGGTTCCCACTTGTCGGATGACGGGCCCGGATTTTTTTTTCGGATGTTCCAGTGGCAGAACATTTTATATGAAGCTATTCACACTTGCCCGACACGATTTTCCATAGAAATGACTGACACCCGACACGAAACGGATCCGACACCCGATAAGTGAGAACGGGCTCTGACTTTATCTGTAAAAAGACCACACGATGGTTCGATGGTATATTTTATGTATTCTTTATTATGTAATGTTCAATAGTCACTGTAAAGTGAATTATACAGTGTGTTCCAACCGCCAACATTACCCGCTGCTTATTCACAGGGTGCGCCCCGAGCTACACCGGTACGCCGGCCGGGTACTATATTACTTTATTTATTTTAATTAACGATGCGATGATGAAACGTTTTGTGGTAATTGCATTTATGTGTGGAGAGGCGCTCGCGCCGCCCCCGCGCCGCGTCTCGCCGCCAGCCTACAAAAAAATAGATACAGGTCAATAATATATATATATTTTTTTAATACGACTGGATAGCAAACGACCAAGTGGGTCTCCTGATGGTAAGAGATCACCACCGCCCATAAACATCTGCAACACCAGGGGTATTGCAGACGCGTTGCCAACCTAGAGGCCTAAGATAGGATACCTCACGTGCCAGTAATTTCACCGGCTGTCTTACTCTCCACGCCGAAACACAACAATGCAAGCACTGTTGCTTCACGGCAGGATTAGCGAGCAAGATGGTGGTAGCAATCCGGGCGGACCTTGCACAAGGTCCTACCACCTGCAAAAGTAGTAATAAATTAAAAATCGGCCCAAATCGAGTCAGACTCGCGCACCGGAAGCCTTTACGGGCATCTCTACAATTACTTAAATTGAATAAATTAGAATCGTTGATAGACAACAGAGCCAAATTTCGTGACTACATATCCAGCTATCTACATACCAAATTAATCCGTCCAGCTGTATTAGCATGAAGGAGTAACACAAACACAGACACATACAAACTTTCGCATTTATAATCTACTAGCCGTTACCCGCGACTCCGTCCGCGCAGAATTCGTTTATCGATATCCCGCCGGAACTATGTAATTTTCCGGCATAAAAACTATCCTATGTCCTTCTCCAGGATCTAAACTATATATATACCGAATTTCATCTGAATCGGTTCAGTGGTTTAGACGTGATGAAGTAACAAAAATACTTACAAACTTTCGCATTTATAATATTAGTGAGAAGTAGGAATAGAAAGATAGAGATTTATTTTGGTTCTATAAGCACCACCACCATACAGTAATATAATAAGAGTAAAACTAGCACTAAAACTAAGTTACTTGGTGACACGACAGGACACCAAAAAAGGACCTCCACTCAGCATGTTATGTACCATCAGCCAAACAAGTGGTCTGCCAATTTTTAAACAAGTTCCTATCAAATGAATATGAAGCTAAGTTTCACGATGCACATAGGCGATCGCTGACTCTTTGTAGCTCAGTGTCGCTAATGCGCTTCTTCAATAAGGATCTCGAGCAGTATGGCGACCGAACTCTAAGGTCGCCACCTAGTTTTCTCTTGACTTATTTATTTAGTAATATATGTATTTAATTTTATTTTTATACTTATTATTTTATGTAGGCATTTATTACATCATTTAATAACGAGTTTGTACGACTAAATATATCTATAATAACTCCCCTTTAAGGTTTTGTCGCCAAAGGGTGCTGCCCTTGACAGTGGCGCCCTGGGTTTTTTTTTGAGAGGTTCTGATTGTTACGTTTTTTCTTGCCTAGAATTGCAGTGATTGTGCAAAAATTAATTATTGTGTATCTTGTGTGTTCTGTGTATCTCGCAGTAAGTACCCTGTTTTCTCGCCCCTGTATGGTGGTCGGGGCTTAGAATAACGCCATTCCCCGTCTAGGAATTCGTAAGAGGCGAATAATGGCATAACCAGTGTTTCTTTACCGAGATCCTTAAGTGGTTCATCTAATAGTTTTTTTTTTCCTTTAATAACTCTAATTTTAAAACTGCATCTCGTTATCTTTAAATTCAAATACTCTGCCGACCTTTGACCACTTTCTCGTCAACGGCCTATTTGAATTTCAACTGTCACTTGCCACAGTTGAAACGGACGGCGTTTAAAAATACAAACTTAACGACAATTTCAAACTATACCCTAAAGTTAACTAAATATTGTTGCATTAACTAAATTCAAATACGTTAACGGTTCAATTCAATTCTACCTACTAGTTTTTCATCAAGTTAAATTTAAACCGTAACTGACGCCATTATACTTTCACTAATATTGTTCACCGCTGCTTCAAGTGAAAAAGTTATTTTAAATTTAGTGACTGCCAAACACTGAATTTGAAATTCTAACGATTCAAATCATTTTTTAAATAACGTATTTGAAATACCTACAATTTTATAGAAAACAACGATATTTCTATATTTTTAAAATATCTGAACCACTATTTAGATCTTTCATCAAAATCAGTTTATCATTATCTCGGTAAAACACTGACATTTATTTTTGTTCCCAAATTTTACTATTAACTTAACTTCAACGCGGTCTCTTAATTAAATTTTACATTCGATCATTACTGGGAGATACACAACACTTTTATTTTTGTGTCCTACTTGTTAATTTAAATAGCACTGTAACATACGGAGAGTTAAATTTAGGTACTGTGTGTCGAAGAAATACCACATCTGGCATACAACTACACAACCACCATCACAACTCACAAATTCATATCATACTACTCGAGTGCTTGCTAAAAATCAACTGGTCGCAGAGTTAACAAAACCAGTTATCTCATATTCATTATACGTGTGCTCCTATTTTCGATCGTCTGTTCCCTGCTTAGAGACCATTATACTTCGATCGCTAGCAAACAGGCTAACGTTTTTATTAATTAGCTTCGGGTATTCTTATATTTAACTGAGGTAATCGTAACTATGGATGTCATAGAATTAAATACTTGTCTCTTCAAAAGGCAGAACTAACTTATGAGGTGGCTATTCGAGGTACCAATCCCGCGGATACCGTTATTGAGTTGCGTAAACAGATAGTCAAACTGTCAGCTTCTTTACCCGCCAGTGATATTTTGGAATCAGGTCTCGATGTAACCGAGGATATTAAGGCGCGACTGATAGTGTACTTAAGGCACAGTCACAATTAGTTTCCCTTAAGGCTAAGTTTGATGACGGTTTACTCGAACGTACGGATAACTTGTGTAACCATATTTTTCACCGATTAAGGCGTATTACTCCGTAACCCCACTACCGTGGACTCTTATAATGTTTGTTTAAATAAATTTCAATTAATATACCAAGAGTTGGCGGACTTGCGACCAGTTCATGACACTAACGAAGGAGAGGATTTCGAACAATGTGAGGAGACACCACAAGTCACTCACGCTCCGCGAATAATACCAATTCTTTCAGTCCGCAACCCCTAAAAATAGCAGTTACTTGCGACCGTGGTATGTCTTCTGATATAGCTAAATTACGGTACAACGGGAAGACCTGCGTACGCTCTTTTGTTCAACGGGTAAAAGAATTTTTAGCCGCGCGAAATTTAAAACCTGAAAAAATTCTTCAACATGCAACGGAAATATTCGAAGGAGACGCCCTTCACTGGTTCCGTTCGGTTAAGGATTCCATAGATAACTGGCATGACCTCTCTACACAACTCATAGAAGTATTTTCTCTGCACGATTACGACTACAGATTAAAATCGGAAATTCGCGCGCGTACTCAGGGCGAAAGCGAGAATATAACGATTTATCTCTCAATTATGCACGGCATGTTCTCAAGGCTAACCGTGCCATTTACCGAAGAAGAACAATTAGAAATTGTTCTACATAATATTCGGCCGTGCTTCGCTACTGTCATAGCCACGGCGGAAAAAATAGATAATTTAAATACCTTGCGTAAACTTTGCCATAACTACGAAGTGGTTCATGCGCGTATGTCCCAATTCCGCGAACCTCCGCGAGCGAATTCGGATACGCTCGCGCCAGAATTCGCTTACAATAAACAATCGTCTTTCCTAAACTCTCCAAAGCAACCATATCAAGGGAAAAATTCCCCAGGTAACAACGCCAGTGCACATAATTTCTCTAATTATAAACCCGCTATCCGGTTAATGCAATCAGCTCGCAAAATAACAACAATAATAATATAAAACTATTTTGCCCGCGTTGTCGCACAAACACTCATACATTACGAAGCTGCAAAGCGCCTCGTACGATAGTCTGTTTTAAATGCGGATTGCCGGGCGTTAAATCTATTAATTGCTCTAAATGCAATAATAAAAAACCAGTTCCTACAACCTCAACTTCAAAAAACTGAAGGCGAGGCGATCCAGTGATCACAGTCTAATAAAAGAAAATAACTGGTCACAATGGCTTAATTATGTTTCAAATTTTTTTAATTCATATAAAGTGGCCACTGTATCGCCTCAACCCTCTATTGTAGACTCGCGACCTTTTGTAAAGGTATCTATTAACGGACTAGAGGTATCGGCTCTGCTCGACTCTGGTTCCGCCGTTACTATTATAGGTAACAATTTTCACAATAGATTACTTGAAAGGGACATCAACTACTAATCGACGACTCTGTGCGTGTAACAGCCGCGGGCGGCCAACATCTAGATAGTGTAGGATATTTCGACCTGGACTTGACCTTTGAGTCTATAACTCACACTGTAAGGTCATATGTAGTTCCGGGAATCCTCACTTCGCTCATTCTAGGTGTTGACTTCTGGCGCACCTTTAAAGTTTGCCCCAAATACTTGTATAGTATTGGGGTAAGCGAATGCGCCATCAAGCACACAGAGCAAGTCGAGGGTTCCCAAACTCTTATGTCCTATAGTCACTTAACTGAGTCTCAACGCGTCCAGGCAGATAACATCATAAGCCAATTTAACAGCATTTCTTACGAACGGATAGGTTTAGGTCGAACTTCGTTAATAACACACAATATAGATACCGGCGACACTGAGCCGATACGCCAAAGATTTTACCGCATGTCTCCTGAGAAACTTAGAATTATTAACGAACAGGTCGACGAAATGCTACAGCTTGACGTAATCGAACCTTGTGAAAGCGCTTGGTCATCGCCAGTACTTTTAGTAAACAAAAAGAACGGCAAGCCTAGATTTTGTTTAGACAGTAGAAAACTTAACTCAGTAACTAAAAAGGACGCATATAGCTTACCGTACATTTCGGAAATTTTAGATAACCTTAGAGATGCTAAGTTCCTTACTAGCATCGACCTTTCTAAAGCTTTTTGGCAGATACCCATTAATCAGCGGGATAAAACGAAAACAGCGTTTTTCGTACCGTCAAGGGGCACTTTTTGTTTTAAACTATGGCTTTTGGCCTAACTAACGCGCCGGCTACACAGCAACGTTTAGTCGATAGTTTGTTCGGCCCCGAATTTGAAATGAAAGTTTTCTGTTACCTCGACGATATAGTCTGTGTTAGTAATTCATTCGAGGACCACGTGACATTACTTCTGCGCGTCCTAACTAAATTAAAAACAGCTGGTCTAACTATCAACTTTGAGAAAACTCAGTTCTTCAGGGACAGTCTCAAATACTTAGGTTACGTTGTAGACGCTCAAGGGCTGCGTACAGACCCAGAAAAAGTAAATGCAATCGTAAACTATCCTAGACCAACTTCAAAAAAAGAGGTAAAACGTTTTCTGGGTACCGCCTCTTGGTACCGCCGTTTCGTTCCCAACTTTAGTACTCTGGCAGGGCCCTTAAATATTTTAACTTCTAATAAAAAGAAAGCCCCCCCATTTCAGTGGACGCCAGAGGCCGAACAGGCATTTTTAAAACTTAAAGCCTGCCTTGTAACAACTCCGGTTCTTTCTTGTCCCAACTTTGATTTACCGTTCGAAGTACACACTGACGCTAGTGACTATGGCGTCGGCGGTATGTTATGTCAAAATATAAACGGCCAGGAGCACCCGGTCGCTTATATGAGTAGGTCATTAACAGGCTGTGAAAAGAATTATAGTGTAACTGAACGGGAAACCTTAGCCGTACTAGTAGCCTTAGAACACTGGCGCTGTTACTTGGAAAACGGAAAAACATTCAAAGTTTATACCGACCATTCATCCTTGAAATGGTTCCTTTCTCTTAATAACCCAACCGGACGCCTAGCCCGTTGGGGCGTAAGATTGTCTTCTTTCGATTTTGAGATTTTACATCGTCGCGGCAAAGATAACGTAATACCTGATTCGTTATCAAGATCCGTGCCGGTGTCGGCAATAACTATTGCTAACTCGTATCTCAATTCGCAAGACAAATGGTACTTAGACTTGTATAATAGCTGTGTAAACACACCGCAAGGTTTCCCCAATTATAAAATTGTAAACAATTCCTTATATAGACTTACTAAGTCAGATACTAGGTTTAACAATGAGTTCGCGTGGAAAGAGGTTGTGCCAGCGGAATTACGCGAACAAATTATAAAAGAAAATCATGCAGAACCAACAGCCGGACACTTAGGCGTTTTCAAAACCTATCACCGTATAGCACTCAAATACTTTTGGGTAGGCATGTATAGAGACGTATCAAAGTTCGTTTCCTCTTGCGACACTTGCATCGCTTATAAACATCCTACGCACGCGACACTAGGTGAAATGGGAAGGCCTAAACAGTGCTCGAGGCCCTTTCAAGCCCTAGCCTTGGACTTCGTCGGTCCATTGCCCACTAGTCGTAAACAAAATAGTTACTTGCTCGTGGTTACTTGTATTTTCTCAATATTGTTTCTTATTTCCGGTTCGTAACGCAACTGCGGCAATCGTAGTCAAACATTTAGAAGATTCCATTTTCTTAGTTCACGGAATACCGCAAACCATTTACATGGATAATGCGTCACAACTAATTAGCCGCGAACTAAAAACATTTCTCAATAAATACAAGGTGCCTAACCAATTTTTAATAGCAAAGTACAGTCCACATATTAATAATACGGAACGCTACAATAAAACTATAATATCCTGCGTCTCCACCTTTGTTAACGACGACCATAGGACTTGGGACGTCAACATACCTAAAGTACAATTCGCTATAAATAATTCTGTGAACGAGGTAACCGGTTATACTCCTTCCTTCCTTGTTTACGGCAGAGAGTTAGTGACTTGTGGTTCACACTTCGTCGATAACGATTTGGGGAATGAAATGCTTTTTCTACCTCGCGATATTTACGCACAAAACATGGGTTTCTTGACCCATATATTTGATAAAGTTCAACACTCACTTTATAACGCACATCAAAAAAACATTGCGCGTTACAACTTACGCCGAAAACCGGCTGAATTTAATGTGGGAGACTTGGTCTGGAAGCGCACGTATTTCTTAAGTGATAAGTCTAAATACTTTAGCAAAAAACTTGCACCAAAGTTCGTTAAGTGTAAAATAACTAAAAAAAGATCTCCACTCGTTTTCGAACTACAGGATCTTTCTGGTAACGATTTAGGTGCATGGCATATTAAAGATTTAAAATTAACACCGGGCGGCAGGTAGCGTCTGCGCACATTAAATAAATAATGCATTACTTGCTTCCTTATCAATGTAGGTACTAATTACATAATGCATCTGGACGGGCGATCAGCTGTCGCGCGCCGTCACATCAGTCTCCATTTAGCACCGGCGAATGCGCACGCGTATTAATTTAATTTTTGTCTTATCACACTCCCTTATCACTTAGACGCACGGTTCTATTTATAGAATCAAGTCATTTTAGCGCGCCGCCTCCGCGCGGACCTGCACCTTTTGCACTATATTTCTTTAAATCTATAGCGCGTACATATTACTTGGTACACGCTAAACTAGTATAATCATTTGTCGCGGTCCGCCACTCATTATTATAATATTAATTGATCTGTCCTTAAGCCTTTACCCGAGAACTTGCAACTCGTTAAAAAGTATTTTAAAATTTGAATTACGGAACCCGTGCGGTTGGTAACACGTAAAATATGCCCTTAGCCTCTGTAATTCAAAACTCTAATGATTGGAACGGATGGTAATTTCAATCACAGATTTAATTAATGTCTATAATTATATTTTTATGAATGCATACAACGTCCACCTTCCATTAACACATTTATTCTTTGACATAAGGGTCAACAAGCCTCTGTTGTTGTTTGACCCGCCATGAGAGTAGAAGTATGATCATAGTATGAGAGACGACGTATGTAAGCTGTCATAGTGTATTTTTTTTTTAACGAAATTTGCTATGAGGCTCAAATTTTTTGGAGGGACGGGCGTACTGTCACGATGCACATAGGCGATCGCTGACATCTTAGTTAGCTCAGTGTAAGCTAGATGGCGCTTACTTCAATAAGGGATCTCTGAGCAGAATGGCGGACGAACTCTAGAGGTCGCCACCGTAGTTTTCTCTTGACTTATTTATTTACGTAATAATATGTAATATTTATTTATTATTTACTTATTTATTTTATAAAAGTAGGCATTTTATTACACTCATTTACTACACGAGTTTGTACGACTAAATATATCTATAACCAACTCACCCTTGACCGTTTTTGTCGGCCAAGGGGGTGCTGTCGATCAGCTGTGACCGGGGAATTCTAACTGTAATATTCTCGCCCTTAAAAGCTGAAGCACAGCTGTAAAACACACATTCAACAGCTCAGACTACACTAAACAGCTCTCTCGAAAGCTCCATACGCCCAGACTTGGTAAGTTCTCCGATATTTAACTCTTGTGTTTTTCTGTGTATTTTATTATAATTATTTTCTTTATAATTTAACTTTGTGTAATTGAACTGAAGGCTTCCCCTGGCCAGGGAATCTTTTATTTCAAACATTTCTTATACTTAATATTTTAACACTTGTTAATTTCTCTCATCCGTTGTTATAAACTCAGAACTATGTTAATGCTTATTACTTTTATGCAACGGATGCGTACCGGTGTTAAAATAAATTCAAACTCAGCTAAGTAACGTTTAATTTCAAATGTAATCTTCTAACGGTTATTTAGTGAACTGTTGTATTTCAAATTTTAACGGTCACTTAGGCTATTTATTTTTACCTTTTGTTTAAATAATTATATAAAACTAGAATCACTTTCCTTTGCCTGCCTGTAACTCCGTATGATTGTCCTTGCCACTCACTGCAATTCAGCTCGCCTAAGAGTTGGGCATCGCTGCAGAGGAGTGACTGGCAAACAATCTAGCACTGGACCACAACTGACACCACCTAATTTACAGGGCACCTCCGTACGGCTTCAACTTCCCACCTTCGTACGCTTACAACCTTTGTACGGCTTACAAACCTTTGTACGGCTTACAACCTTCGTACAACTTTCAAAGCTCCGTTCGGCTACAATTCTCACGGCTCAGGCGGCTTCCTTTAACCTGACACTAAGCCCTGACGGCCTTAACTTCCGGAGTACTGCACATCCTTCCTGGCTCGTCCAAGACCCTGATCGCTCCTGCGTGGAACACTGTCCAGGCTGCTCGTCCTGCCGCCCTAAGCCCCTTTTGACCTCGGCACCGACGACCACTCAGCTGGACAGGCCCCCCTGCTGTGGCCAGCCTTTCGCTCCGGGTTCTTCTCTCCGACTCCAGGGAAGTGTAGGCCAGTGAGACCGAATAATCAGAACCACCTCTCAATAAAATCTCTTGAACTCACTACCTGAGATTCTCGTAATACTTTTACTTTTATTTTGTCAAATTAGGCCTGTTATTTTTTGTGTTCAATAGTTAATTAAAAAATTGTTAAAAAGTCTTATTGTTTTACTCAAAGAATAACTTACTAGGCCTCCTTAAGGTCAAACCTCCCTCAAGAGGTCTGCCCTTGACAAAAAAAGTCGAACAGTACACATCTATTGGCATTATTTTGTTTTTGTGACTGCAAACAAAACAATCATCAACTTGGGTGTAGACCAATATTTGGCTGATGGTACCTATCTTGTTAATTAAACTACGGACATAATTCATTGTAATCCATTAATGTACAGTCGAGTAAAAAAAGATTCATCACCTAAGATCTATTTCCTTCTCAGTGTGAGCTAATCTGCTACCGATTGAGTTAGGACTACTGCGTTCACCTGTCAACCTGCTAACATTACAGTTGACCATAGCAACCCTACAACTACACCTTGGCACTGACAACACTGACAATTAAGAACATTAGTTGATTGAACTTTTATGAAGTTGTTTATTAAAAGGTTTGTATTGTTAGAAACTAGATATATGTTAGAGGTTTGTATATTATTTGACCCTTTTATCATGTCAAGTAAGTATAATTTCATTGCACTGTCTACTTAGTACTTGGTTCAAAACGTACTAAGAGTCTATGACTTTGTAAACGAATCAATTTAATAACTGACAAAGGTTTTCCTACCCCCATTGTACGTATAAGTAGAAAACATGTAAAGTACTCACGGGCGTTGTTCAGCAGCAGGACGACTTGCCGGTGTCAATGGGCCGTCCCTGCTCGATCTTGACGGCGGCGCCCTGCGGCGCGCGGCCGACGGCGGCCCCACGCGCGCCTTGATCTCCGCCGCCATCGTCATGAACGCCTGCTCCACGTTGGTGGAGTTCTTAGCTGATGTTTCCAGGAACGGGATGCCTAGCTGCTCGGCGTATTGCTGGAATTAAAAAAAAAATTTTAATTTTTTCCATGTCTGTCACCTATTCGAAAACCAACGATTGGTTCGCTAAGCGTATCTCACTAATATTAAAATGCGAAAGTTTGTAAGTCTGTTTATTTGTTTGTTACCTTACGGCTGAACCGATTTAGATGAAATTCGGTTTACAGATAGTTGAGTCCCGGGGCACATACACTTCATTTTAGCATTAGAAAGAAGGTAAGCGATCTTGCCGTGTCTTTTTATTGAAAAACACTTTTGAAAAATAAGTCACAGCAAATAAGTAATAATTAGCAAGGACATAATATATGATAATTTACATACTTTTGATAGCATAAGTAATAGCTACTGTTTTTTTAAAAACGTTTTTCAATTAAAGGACTCGTCAATATTGTTTACTCTTTTTCTAATGCTAAAAAAAACGAAGTACCTATAGGTTGGGTTGTTTTATCCCGGAAAATTGCATAGTTCCCGCGGGATAGGGATAAACGAATTCTGCGCGGACAGTCGCGGGTAACAGGCTACTTTTAAACTATTTAAAAAATTACAAGACGGCGGCACAATTTGGATGCCTATTCAATGCAAGGGATTGGCCTGGCATTGCGCCAAACAGGCAGTTATGGAGATCACTCACTATATGATAGTAGCTTGTCTGCGTGGCGGTAAATAAGGAATTACGAACGGGAATCTTTAGAAGCCCGAAATCGAATTCCGAGGGCTTTAATGAGCCGATGTTTGCAATTCTAGTACCGCCCGTGCGACATAACAATTTTTCATCACATTTGTGATAAAATAACAATTGTATTTGTAAACAAAAGTATTACTTTTACAAAATACTGCCCGGCAGCACCAGCAGAAAAACTTAAATAGCTAACTAAATAATTATTCGGACTTACGTTGCTGTATGTAATCGACAACTTCTTGTGGTCAATCGCACTTATTGCCCACGAGCAGTTTGTTCCGTTGTCACACGCGTAGCGGTCTATCTCTTCGAGCCATTGCTTCACGTTGCTGAACGAATCCTGGAAGCATCGTAAGTATGGTTAATGGAAGATATTTTTAGCGAAATTAAATGAGGCTTTGACAATGGAATACTATTGGATTCATTCATAGTAGTAGTGATGTTAGAATGTCATTTTTTGAACATATTCAGTTTTTCGTTTGGGCGCCAAATTGTCTTGGCAGTCTCTTCGAACGAAGTGCGTTCCGTTT
>NC_133482.1:12740088-12757106 GCF_025370935.1 Choristoneura fumiferana | reverse complement strand
AAATAAAATTTGATATGATAGTTGGAGATCCTTTCTTATCTCAATATTCCCACGGGATCTGATAAAATCTCGAATAGACTCGGTTTGAGCCGTTTTATGTGCAACATTAATGAAATTCATGATTAATTTCTTGAAATTTCTATGGTAATTTAGTAAAATCCTAAAATTTCAATTTGATTGCCATATCTGACGGTTTACATGAGACACAGACAAGGTTTGTAATTATCATAATATCAAACCAATACCACACTAATCTAACTAATCAAAGTAATAAAGATTACTCTAATCAGTTAAGACATGTAAATTTACAATCAATATTATGTAATTTATGTATTAGCTGTGATCTGATTGATTATTCCAATTAATATTATAAAAGTAAAAGTTTTAACTCTGCTTGTTTGTTTGTTACTTCATCAGATCACATCTAAAGAAACAGATGAACCGATTTAGATGAAATTCAATATACAGCTAGTTCGAGTTCCAGGGAAGTACATAGGATAGTTTTTATCCCGAAAAATTGCATAGTTCCCGCGGGATAGCAATAAACAAATTCTACGCTTAAGAGGTTGTAGGCAAAAGCTAAAAATAAATAAAAGATTGAAATCTGTTTGTTTTGAGAGCAAGGATTGTTTTCATTATGTTATATATACATCCACTGCTGGGCACAAGCCTCTCAAAAAGACAGCTTGGTCTGTAGTTCCCAAGCGGGCCCATTGCCGATTGGGAACACTGAATTTGATTGCAGGTGAGTGCAGGTTCCCTTCCCTCACAATGTTTTTAAAATACAATGGCTCATACTAATTTAATCTCATAGTAATCTTATGGGGATCGTGGAAATGGGTAGATGAAGTGTAGGGATCTTTGGGAGTGAATAATTGATCTAGCTAGGTCTTACATTTATGAAAAACCAGTTTTCAAAGTGTATTAAATAGTTTGATATGAAGTTTCTTCCTAGAAATCCTAGGATCATTTTTAGGGTTCCGGAGCCAAAATGGCAAAAACAAACCCTTATAGTTTCGCCATGTCTGTCTGTCTGTCCGTCTGCGGCTTTGCTCAGGGACTATCAATGCTAGAAAGCTATAATTTTGCACGGATATATAGGTAAACTATGCCGACAAAATGGTACAATTAAAAGTAAAAAAAAAATTTTTTTTACGGTACCTCCCATAGACGTAAAGTGGTGTGGGGTATCATTGGATAGGTATTTTAAACCCATTAGGGGTTTGCTAAGACGATTTTTCGATTCAGTGATGTGTTTGCGAAATATTCAGTTTTAAAGTGCAAATATTCATTAAAATCCAGTGTCCCCCCCCCTCTAAAATCTAAACTGGAGGGTGGAAATTTAAAAAAAAAATCATGATGGTAGTAAGTATTTCAAACTTTCAAGGAAAACTATAGTGGCCAAGTTTGCTTGAGAATTATTAGTAGTTTATGAGTAAATAGCAGCCTAAGGTATAAAATACACCTAAACTTGGAAGATTCCGTATAAAATACGAAATCCTTAGAAACATATTACTTAATTTTTTCGTAATGGCTACGGAACCCTATTTTTTGGGCGTGTCCGACAAGCTCTTGGCCGGTTTTTTATATATAGGATATTATGGTTAACAAAGCAGTTGCTTTGTCTTTCATAATACAAACTGCTATGTAGGGTATGAAATTTGCTCCCATTGTCTGTATTGTATTTGTAGATAAATAAAACCTAGGGCTCTTCAAGCCTAGTGAATAGGCTGTTACTGAACCAGTGAGATACACCTTTGGCCTTATCTACACTTTTTATCAGGTGATGAGGTCAATAACAGGACAATTTTAAGTAAAAAAAAAACTAGTTGAAAAATTCACAATGGTAGTTTTTCACAGACATGTTTAATAAATGGTACTTAATTTAAGTATCTGATGACTAATAATCAGACAAAGAACTTGAGTTGAAAGAATTATGTCATACCATGTCTGTTGATAACATAACATGAAATCAATGTATTCTTTTAACAGGAAAACATTCAATATATCCATTTCACAGCTATTTCGCATCGAATGAACCCTAGACCATACTCATGAGCAAAGTTCAGGGAAAAAATTAAACAAGTAAACAATAGTAAAACGTGCACCCAAATTTAGTGGATGACCTTCTTAATGATACGACATTTTCCGCACAGCCAGTGTCGTTCGTACCCGCCGACAATAAAAACAAAGAAATAAAAAACAAAAATACTTACATTGTGTGGCCGAAGCTGGAGCACAAACAGCCAGGAAAGAAACAACGGCAAGTAGTACAGCCTTCATGATTAAATCCTACAATAAATCACAGATACTTTGACGAAATTATTGAATAGAAATTGAGAGCGTAATTATAACGTGTTCGCGACAGTCAAGCCTTTACACTCACTGGTGCAGAAGGCGACTTATCAAAACGAAATCGAATAGGAAAGACGAGAACTCACTTCAATGGCTGTGATTATACAAAAATAATGAAGTGCGTAGCGATAACAAAACCATCTCCTGTTGACAGGAGGTTTCCACTGACTGAATGACTGTGTTAGACAGAGACAAAGGATATCAGCCGGACTTGGAACACAAAACTACGAGGTTTTGTGTTCCAAGTGACTTCATAGAACTATTAACAGACCGAAAACAAACAATACAACAGTTAAATAGGTATTTCATAGTATTTGATTGATTTTATTTACCTATTCTTACAGTTTAAAGGTCCTAACTACCATTAATTTGCCGTAAATAAGTCAAAATGATGTAATGTTGGGAAAATTCTTGAAACACAAAACCTCATGATTAAATTTTTATGACAGCTGATACGTCGTAGTACGGGATTCTGCAGAGAGGGGCGGGGTAACCATAATACCAGCGCCAAATCTTTACCCAAAGATATTGTAAACCAAAGCAATTCAAATTAAAGCCTTTTTGCTACTAGTAGAACTTATATTACGCGTAAGTATAGTTTTAAATGATTCAAAAACTACTAAAATTGTTTTTAATTTCAAAATACGTCCTCTTACGATGAAACAATGAACGTAGGGGTAATTTTATTTTTAATACCTAACCACACCAGGCCCTACTTGAGCCAACTTCATTGTATTTCAGAAATAGTAAAGTAAGTATAGTTGACTCAGGCAGAAGTTCCATCGGACATTGTTTGCTATTGCGCGGTTATCTTTTCATATTTTAGTCCCATTTGCGGACTATCGACCGACTATCAGTTTCGAGTCTTTGTTGTTGGAAGTCGCCTTCTGCGCCAGTGTGTGTAAAGGCTGCACTTACGACGGATCTGTTTTTATTTGACTCCTCAATCATTCATTGTAATCGTGACACTCTTATTTGGTGAGTGATTTTAATTATTTATACGACATTGAATGGAATTATCTTTTGTTTTCCTTGTGCTTTTGTTTTTTTTTTCACTAATTGCGTCTGATTCGGTGTATTTTGACGTAGTTTTTTTTATTCTATTTTGGTTTTCACTGTTCTCCTCATTGGAGATTTGGAAGTCTTTATTTGGCAAATGTCAGGGCGGATATTTTCAAGCAAACCTTTTTACAACTCATGTTCAATTATAATATCAAAGGCTATGATTTATTGTTTGTTTGTTGTCCACTGGCAATCTATATTAACATTAACAAAATTACCTACTTTTCCTCTAACATTGTAGGCAGGGAAGCAGTACCTAGGTGTGCTTAAGATATTATTGTTTTACATTGTATCAATGAGTATTGTTTTTATCTGGTGATATGGTTAATATAAGGTAGGTATTTATACCTACTAAAATAAATAGGTGTAATATACTTAATTGACTGATGATTTAGCACAAAAGAAGTACTTACAATGATAACTAAATGATATTTTTTTTGTACTTTAAATCAATTTTGTACCTATGTAAAACTTAAGTTCCTTTTCTATCTGTTTTTTACTATTTTATTCAAACTATATTAACTGCTGATTTACAAAAAAAATACTTTTTTTAAAGGCACTTGTCTATATTCAGCCAGTTTTTTACAGAAGGTATCATTAAAGTTCTCACTATCTCTTTTAGAACCATGAAGTTCCTTGCTATTGCTGTATCCTGCCTTCTGGCCCTGTCTGGAGCCCTGGCCAACGACAGCTGCTACCAGGATGTCTCCATTGACTGTTCACAGGCCTCCAATAGCCTTGGTAAGTCGATTTAATTTCAACTAATTAAGAAAATATACTGGAGTAATGTCATCAGTGTCAGTCAGTAGGTACCTAAGCTAACTGGCCATAGATTGCCCTGATATTTGCTGACAAAAAAAAAGTAAAAAGGTCTCAAATCAAACTAGGTGCTTATAGGTAATCTAGATCGCCTTTGATTATGTTTTATTCAAGTTTGAATTAGTTCTGAGTTGGTAACTTTTGCTTTTACCCTGGTTGAATGCAAAGAAAATAGGTAGGTAATCAATCAGAAACAAAATCAAACAGGGTTATGTACTTTGTTCTTTTTTCTGGAATCTTTATTTATCTATAGGTTTCAAATGTTATCTTATCATAAACAATAGTTAGAGATTTGATTATCTCTTGTAGGGTACTTAAATGAAGTCTTAAATTTCTTTGTGTGTGAATAATATGAATTGATTTTGTTTTTAATGCCTCTTGGTTATTTAGAAGTGGGTAAGTGGATCATTCATGCACAAATCATGGATCTGCATGGGCCCATTATTCTACAAGTTTAAGACAAAATTAATGATTGTGTTGTACAGGCATTATAGGCATTCATAGATGCATCTGCTTTTTGTTCTTGTATAACTGCTTTTTTTTAAAATTAGTATTTGCTTGTGATAAATTAAATAAGCTTATACGCTCATGAAGCGGGTTTTAATCGCCTCAATTTGTAATTTCTTAAAATAATAATATTAATAGTCTCCATCATTTGGTTTAAGAAAAAATCCTTCATTCAGCGATTTTGTTGGGTCATTTGACTTAGAGCAACACGGCTTCCTTCCTTTCATAGGAAACCTGTATATGAGGAAGTCATTTGACATTGACATGTAGAGTTGCCAGCACAGAAACTAAAATTCTACTAATTATTTTAGTCTTGGCAAGATGTAACGCAATCTACGGCGGCTACGGTCACCATGGCAACCTCGCTACTGAAATGCAAGCTTATGCCAACCTGCATCTCACTCGCTCCTACGAGTACCTGTTATCTGCGTCCTACTTCAACAACTACCAGACTAACAGAGGAGGATTCAGCAAGCTATTCAGGAAGCTGTCTGATGATGCGTGGGAGAAGAGCATTGAACTCATCAAGCATATTACTACTAGAGGTGAGTCAATTGTTTTCTCTAGATTTTTTAATTGGATGCTTTTAACAAGCTTTTATTTAGTTTCACCTGTCCCATCAAAAATCAAATCTTGCAGGTTAAATTCGACCAACTTCCAGTTGTCAGATTGACTTGAAATTTGGCATGCTTACGTTTGAGAAAATACAATAATCTGGTAGTGACATCCTGGCGATCCGGCCAGGATCGTCTCCGCAGGACGGAACTCTTCAACAGTTAATGGCATTGACTTGAAATTTGGTATGCAAATGTAGTTTGGATGACAATGCAAGTAGTCTACAAATAGTACAGCAAAAAAGCGTGTATTCAATTTTTTTTTACCGAAAACTTGTTATCTGTGCTAACAAATTGTTATAGGTATGTGTGTGTGTGTGTGTGTGTGTGTGTGTGTGTGTGTGTGGGTGTTGTTATATGTTGTGGTTAAAGTTTAGGAACTCGGATGTATAAATAAATACAACTTCCAACACACTGCCTTCGAATTTCAATCCCCAGGTATAATCTGCTTGAAGGTAGATCTCTATTGTGGCATCTTCCTACAGCTGATCTGATTTTAGTTTTTTTTTAATTGACCAGCAATTGACCTTACCTGATGGTAAGTGCAAATGAGGCCATGTAGTTGATTCAGTAACATTCTATTCACTCCTGGCTTGAATAGCGCTAACTTATACTTCTACTTTCAGGTGGCGTGATGGACTTCTCTCGCCGCTCCACCCTGGACTCCGCCGCCAACAAGAACTACACCGTGGAACTGCATGAACTGGAGGCTATGGCTAAGGCCCTGGACACGCAGAAAGAGATCGCGGAGCGCGCGTTCCACATTCACCGCGAGGCTACCAGGAACAGCCAGCATCTGCACGACCCTGAGGTATCTTCTTCCAAGTCTTTATACTCTTGAAAGGTCGTGGAAGTCGTTTGAGGATCAAAGTGAACCTTCATGACGGCTTTCTTAGGAAAATACTATGGTGGTTTTCCCTCGCCTTCCACATTGCAGTGCCGGAGTCCGGAGTTGGAATGAAATCCGTGCGATTTTGCGACGGATTATAACAGTCTGACTTTTGTCGACCTCTATTTTCTCGTATAATTTCTGTTCACGATTAAAAAAAATCTCTCATCTATAAACTTTATTGTACAGTAATCGCGTACCAGGGTGGTGGAAGCTTTGTGCTACTAATGTCATATTATCATTCCAAACATCTGCCAAAGAAATCATAGCGAAATTGATTATAAAGATCCCACTCTTGTACGCGATCCAGTTTCCTCAACTGTATATACATAGAACACATGAAAATAACAGATTCTGATAATGAAATTTTAAAGGTGAAGGTACAGTCAAGTGCAAAAATAAGTATCTATTGGAACCACTCAAAAATATGTTACTATGTTACTAAACTTTGAATAAGTACATATTTTTACACTTGACTGTACACACTCAAAACGACAACCGAAAAACATTATCCAACAAATATTATGGTAGCTGGCCACACATATACGTTTTAAGTCCTTTTTTCTCTCGTTATGAAAAGCACATGGTTGTCACTTTCTTTGACGTCACATGAGGACTCATTTTGGCTCGTTTTCGATGCAATTAAAAACATCTAACTTTTTTAATATGTATACTGATCTAATCTAAATATCTCCTCAGATTGCTCAATACCTAGAAGAAGAGTTCATTGAAGACCACGCCAAGACTATCCGCAACTTGGCTGGTCACACAGCAGACCTCAAGAAATTCATCGCCAGCAACGATGGGCAGGACCTGTCCATTTCCCTGTACCTCTACGACGAGTACCTCCAAAAAACAGTTTAAATTCTTATCTAAAATAATATTAAATACGTATTTACTCTGTTAAAAATAAATACCATTTTAGTAGAAATTTGATGATGCTAAGCTGGCAACATTCGAAACGTCAGTCGCTAAACGATATGTCAGTTCGTCGATGTTTATTAATACCTGTGTTAATACCATCTCGAATAGTAAAAGTAAAAATGAAAATCCTCCACTTTCTTGTACCTTTAGAGGAAATTTGTGCTGATCACGTTTGAAATGTCAAATCAATGTACAAATAGGCTGCAGAGCTACTACGAAACTCGAAACTCGAAGTTCGTGTCGTGCGGTCTCTCTCTGACACCTATACTATTTAATACGAGAGCGAGAGGGATGGTATGATACTAACTTCGAGTTGAGAGTTTCGTAGTAGCCTTGCTGTTTAAATTATGTGATATGTTTTTTTTTTATCATTCATCGTATATAATAGTTTAGCATAGATTGTATTCTCAGTTATTTTCAAATAAAAGTTTTTTCTTTAATCACACGATTGGACTTTTATTGTAATCATACGAGTTCTTGTGTAAAGCTCCATTTAGACGATGCAAGAACTTTCATTTGAGTTGCGTTACATTACCTACTATAAAATACCTACTACCTACTTATGTATAAAATATTAAGATATGAACGGATCCGTGACGTACTAACATGTAGGGCACTTAGGACATTCTAGAAAAGGTAAAATTGGTCTAATAAAAATGCGACCGTTTTGGAGATATTTCTGCTTTTTATAGATGTTGATATTTAAGTTTCAATTTCATTCTACGATCCGTCTCAATGCTTACCATAAAAACTCATACCATAACACGAGAAAACGCACTGAACACATCCGATCACAATAGAGTAAGTAAGTCTGATATCTGGCCCTATACCACGAAGTGCAAAACTCGAATCACGTATGTTGCCGTCCCTCTGACGCTTAAGTCATTTAATACGCGAGTGAAAGGGACGGTGCAATACGAACTTCGATTTACGAGTTTCGTAGTAGCTCCTCTGGCCCTATAACCCTATTTTTTATTCCGTGGAATTCTGACAGATGTCAAATTTTGACGTTTCAGAGATAACAGACGTTTTTACGTTTTTACGTTTTTTAATAAATCTCTTTATTACCCACGGCTTCGCACGCGTAAATCATTAGATACAGCAGTTGAATTGAAATTCTGGGATTTTATAAAATTCCCGTGGGAATTAAAACGTGGTCTTTACTGACCTTTGAGTATCTAGCTAAATACTCAAAGTTCTTCACCCACTGAAAGGTTTTCTGTACTCTCACAGTCACAGTTTCTAGTTAGCTTAAATAGGTAAAGGTTTAATCGTTTGTAAATATTTGGAACCTCTGTTACTTGTACTTGTAATAGGCTTTTTTTTGAAGATTAGTTTATAACTTTCTTTATCACCTTCAGTAACTAATTCATATTTCGGTTTTGTCTCAAATAACAACTGAATAAGTCCTTATTGTAAGTGTCTTTTGTTTAATTGTATTTTCGGAGACTTGAACTCTGCGATCCCATCATAAGTTTTCCTCGTTAAGTCTTACTCCATAAGGCATATCTTTCTTCATCTTCACATAAGGTGTCAACCGTCATGTTGCATGTAAATAGAAAAATAATAATAATAATAATCTTGAAATGCTTTTACTTACAGAAAATGAGACCGGCGACGAATAATTACGTTCTAAACTGGTACTTGACTCAAATGTTTAGTCACCAGACGAAGCACTTTCATCGTCTTTGTTTTCTATTTCTTCGTTTTCTATTTCGCTTTCATCGCTCTATTCAAAAGTATTTTCTCTATATTTGAATTACTGCTACCTCTTTGCTGCTACCATTTTCGATCCATTCAGTTTAGTTGGAGAATAGTATCATCATTCATTCATTGAACTTTTTTTTTTTCTCCTAATCTCATGTAGGTCTTAATTTTTCTTTTTTGTACGGAATATTCCAATAAGGCTGCTTAAATTACTAATCATTCTCAAGAAAACTTAACCGTTATAGTTTTCCTTCCAAGTTTGATATACTTACTACCATCCTGAATTTTTAAAAAAAATTCCACCCAACGGTTTCGATTATAGAGGGGGGGGGGGGACACGGACGCTCGATTTTAATGAAAATGTGCACATTAAAGTTGAATATTTCGCAAATAAATCAATGAATCGAAAAATCGTCTTAGCAAACCCCTAATGATTTGAAAAGACCAATCCAACGATAACCCCACACTACAAGGTTGGATCACGGCCACCACGTCTATGGGAGGTACTCTAAAAACTTTTTTTTTTTTTTACTGTACCACTTTGTCGGCACAGTTTACATAGTGTTCGTGCAAAATTACAGCTTTACTATCATTGATAGTTCTTGAGCATAGCCGCGGACGTACAGACAGACAGACAGACATTCTGAAACTATATATTCCGTAGCCAAAATGGCAAAAACGGAACCCTAAAAAGCTTGTAGGTATTCAAAATGAATAGGATAAATACTTTAGACGTTTTTAATTGTAGGATATTATATTATCTTGCGTCGGTGCCGTATTATTACAAAAACAGTTACAATTACAAATTAATTGACCCGGCTGGCCGCTCGCCGGTTTCTCTGGTTCCTTTTCGTATTTTCCGTATCGATCTTGGACAGTAGGAAAATGCTTCTTACACTCCTCTTCTAGATCTGGTATGTGTCTGTGGACAAAAAGGGGTTCGTCACACTTGTTCGTAAACAGTGTAGTATCACGCAGGTTAACTTGATTGCAACCCCCTAAATTAAACCCAAGGAATATGTAATAGTACCTACTAACGTACAGAATGGCCATGCTCCGCCCCGCACCAGTTCGAGTTACCCCACCCCTCAAGCGCAGATTGCAGGAAAACCGCAGGAAAGCAGTCGGGTGCGCGACGCGATGTATGTCGGCCGCACGGCACTAAGTTCGGGGGCAATCATTTTGCGAAATGGTAACGGTACCCTACCTATTTCCTTTTTCTAAATAAATAATGATTTCTGAAATTATCACGATTAATACATGAAATAACTATCTACCGAATAATTCGTTTAAGTTTGTAGTCGTATATCTATTGTAATTGAAAATAATAATGCTTAAATACACAGACAGACACATTTTAAGTAGGTTTAAATAAATAGGTAAGATGTAAGGGTTTTCCGATAGTCAGCCTTGTGTATCTTACGCACACATTGACGCGTGTACAGACGTCGTCGTGCCTATGTAGATTCAAGAACGCGTATATATTTTGTACGGCGTGGCCGCCGTGTGCCCAAGGGCCTTATGGAGACAGCGGCAGCAGTACCTATCGGCAATTTTAGTTAAATAGCAGTACAAAAAGAGCATAAAACAAGCCATTTAAACGAGACGTTCATATAGCCACCCGCGTCGGTACGGTGAGGGTAGATAGACACGTCGAGGGGAAAATGGGTTTAATGCGCGAGTTTTACACTCTGATTTTCACCTAGATTGATAGGAAATTATACCTAGTGTCATCCACGATGACGCGTGATTTCGTCAAAATTAGACATTGTAATAAGAACCATGGCACGCGTCATCGTGAATGACTCTACCTATATTTAAATAGCAACAGTGGAAACGATTGTTCACTAGGTATGTACGGTACCTTTAATTTTTCATACTTTGCTATATAATTATTTTTTTTTAGTTTTATTGATTTATTTTGATTGATTTGATTGATTTTTAGTTTTACATATAATAAAAATTATTAAAGAAATATATAGATACTTTTTTCTTTGTGGCTGCTGACACCTGATTAAGTAGGTACCTTGGTCTTAGACGAAGATTTTACTTTATCCACTAGAGCATAAAAAGTAATTTTATGTCGCCTAGATCCAGCATAAATAACAACTTTTCGAGCATGCTAAGTAAAATAATAATTTTCCTGACTTACAAAGGCTTTTATGACCCCCCCCCCCAAATGTGTGACGTACTTTAATAATGACCCCTTAGACATTGAACTAAAATAACTTCTTTGCTCACCCCCGACTTTCTTTTAGTCCATTGATATCTTTTAGGTCATTGATATGGACCTCTCCGCAAAGTAACACGTAACACCTGATTCAATAAACTATTCCCTTAAGCCGAGTTTAGACTTGCAAGAAAAATCGTGCAAGTTGCATTACATATTACATTGCGAGGCCGTAAAGCCAACGAGTTTCTAGTGGTCAATCGAGCGCCTCTAAACTTGGCTTTAGACATTGTTGCAAGCTTTTATTTAGCTTTTTAGGCAGCTGCCCTCTCTGCCTCCCTTAGTGCGCCCATGTGACGTTCCCTCACCGTTTCAAGAAGTCTCGGTGCGCGCGAACATGCGTCAGCGCAGAAAGGGCATGCGCGTTGCAGCGGTGCTCGTTGCGCGGCGCGGTGGACGCCACGCCGCGCAGGTACGGAACGGCCGCGTCCCCTGGTTGGTCCATAAACACCAGCCCGCCTCCACTGTCGCCGCGACACAGCGACATGGCTTTACCTGGAAAATCCTACTACTTATAAATGTGAAAGTTTGTGAGTGAGTGAGTATGTGAGTGAGTGAGTGAGTATGTTTGTTACTTCTTCACGCTGAATCGGCTGGACGGATTTGGATGAAATTTGGCGAAAAGTTAGTTTATAACCTGGATTAAAACATAGAATACTTTTTGTCCCGATATTCCCATGGGATAGGGATAAAATCTTGAAATAATAACCGCTAGGCTTAGAGTCATGAAATTTGGTGTGTAGGTAGCTAGACGTCTGGAATAACACATAAGCGACTTTTTGACCCGATATTCCCACGGGATACCTAGGGATAAAATCTCGAAATAACAACCACTGGGCTTAGAACCATGTCAAAGTCAAAGTCGAAGTCAAAATATCTTTATTCAATTTAGGCTACAACAAGCACTTATGAATGTCAAAAAAAATCTACCACCGGTTCGGAAAAACCTCTGCTGAGAAGAACCCGGCAAGAAACTCAACGAGGTATATATATATTTTTTTAAAACAGATTTACAATATTATTAAATGATATGTATACATCACAAGTATTTAACACAACTTTATTTTTAACACAGTAGGTTCGCTATTTGAAGGGATCGCTAATGCGGATCGGAATTATTTCCAAATATCCCTGTCCATGATATAATCATGATATATCTGAGCCGTGGTGGCCTAGTGGTTTGACCTATCGCCTCTCAAACAGAGGGTCGTGGGTTCAAACCCCGGCTCGCACCTCTGAGTTTTTCGAAATTCATGTGCGGAATTACATTTGAAATTTACCTACCACAAGCTTTGCGTGAAAGAAAACATCGTGAGGAAACCTGCACAAACCTGCGAAGCAATTCAATGGTGCGTGTGAAGTTCCCAATCCGCACTGGGCCCGCGTGGGAACTATGGCCCAAGCCCTCTTGTTCTGAGAGGAGGCCTGTGCCCAGCAGTGGGACGTATATAGGCTGGGATGATGATGATGATGATATAATCATTAACTTTATAATACGCCTTTGATATTAATGTCTTCTTGACAATAGATCTGAATTTTGTATCCGTTTCATTTATAATATTTTTTGGAATTTTATTATAAAAACGTATGCAATTTCCTAGAAAAGACTTTTGGTTTTAGCCAGTCTGTAAGATGGAACTTTAAGCTTCCCTGTGTTTCTAGTAGCCTTGGCTTATTCGACGTTAGTGGGAAAATCACATATGTTCTTCCTAACATACATGATATTTCAAAAACATAAAGCGACGGCAGGGTTAGGATATCTGTTTCCTTAAAAAAAAATCTTAAAGATTCACGCGTCTTCAAATTATAAATTGCTCTAATTGCTCTCTTTTGTAAGATAAAAATGACTCAATGTCTGCAGCAGATCCCCATAAAATAAGGCCGTACGAAATAATGCTATTAAAGTAAGCAAAATACACCATCCGTGCCGTCGCCACATCGGTTAGCTGCCGTATTTTCCAAACTGCAAAAGCAGCAGAGCAATCTACCCGCGATTGCTGTGACGTGAGGTCCCCACTGTAGTTTAGAATCTAGCGTTATTCCTAAAAATACTGTTGATTTTACAAATTCAATAGTTTGACCATTTAACTTTATATTAGAAACTGAATTCGAGCTAGATGAATTTATCAACGAGAATTTAATACATTTAGTTTTCTTAGGATTTAGTAACAAATTATTGGCAGCAAACCATGCGGATATCACGGACAGGGTTTCATTGGGCTCAATGAAGTCGGTATCTTTTCTACTAACCTTGAACAGTAAAGACGTGTCGTCAGCAAACATAACTATACCCGACTTTTGACTTTTGGCTTACCATATAAGTATAAGGTCATTTACATAAATAAGATACAGGAATGGGGCAAGAATGGATCCTTGAGGCACTCCCACTTCGACCACAGATCCCTCCGATACCGTTCCGTTAATCGCTACCTTTTGCTTTCTTTTTGTGAGGTAAGATTTAATGAGTTCTAAAGCGAGGCCACGAATGCCATAAAAATTTAACTTACAAATTAAAGTATCATGATCCACACAATCAAAAGCTTTCGAAAGGTCGCAGAATACACCTATAGCGTCATGTGATTCCTCCCAAGCTTGCAATATGAATTTAACTAAACTATGACCCGCGTCTGTAGTAGACCTGCCTTTTGTGAATCCGAACTGCTGTGGATGCATGATTTTATGGGTATTAAAATGCGAGATCATTTGCGTCAGCATTATTTTTTCGAATATTTTGCTAAACGCTGATAGGATGGACACAGGACGATAATCAGAGGGATTATCTTTATCACCTGATTTAAAAATAGGAACTACTTTACTATATTTCATCAAATCTGGAAATACGTCTTCATCTATACAGATCTTCATTCATGAAATTTGGTATGTAGGTAGCTGGACCTCTGGAATAACACAATCTATTTTTTTTACCCCGATATTTCCACGGGATAGGGATAAAATCTTGAAATATTACCGCTGAGCTTAGAGTCATGAAATTTGGTATGTAGGAAGCTGGATGTCTAGAAAAACACATAGACGACTTTTTGACCCGATATTACCACGGGATACCTAGGAATAAAATGTCGAAATAACAACCGCTAGGCTTAGGCATGAAATTTGGATGTATGTAGCCGTATGTCTGGAATAACACATAAATACGCTACTTTTTATCCCGATATTCCCACAGTATAGTTTTGTAACTAAGGGACCCCATACATCCCTGTATTATTATAATTATTATTTCGTATTTTTTTCTTTAATTGTATCCTGTAGTTTTTTAGTTATTTGTGCAACAAGAGAGCAAAGTCGTTTTTTGGTGCGAGTGTTGATTTTGAATCCCGAGTAAGCGAAGGATTCTACAATTGAATCACGAGCGATAGCGAGTGATTCTAGGTTAGAATCATGAGATCAGCGAGGGATTATAAACACACGAGATGCAAAAAAACTTTGGTCTCGTGTGACACATACAACTTTTCACCTGAGCAGCGAGAACATTTAAATTAAAGGTTAAAATAAAACCACTATATTTAGATGACAAAAACCATCAAAAACTTTAAAATATAATCCGATTGTAAAGAAATAAATATAGTACCTACTTACTTAATCATATTTTCATAATAATTTCATAATTCATTTTTCTCGAAAATGATTCATACAGTCGCCATTACATCTTTAAAAAGTCACTTAAGAATGTCAGACAACGATCAAAAGTCTCCGGTAAGTAGACAGGTTTTGAATATGGGACGAAAAAGTATCCAGTATAAAAATAAACCTTAAAATATGATTTTATTAGGATTTCTATTGTTTGATACATGAATATAAATAGATTACTTTCAAATTCGGCAGTATACGGAACGAATTTATTAAAAAAAAAAAAAAACAAGAGCAGCGCCTTGCGTACAACGAGGTTGCATACTTTATTAAAAGAGTGGGAAAATTTTAACATTTCGGAAATATTTCGCTATCATATAATTCACTATGTTTTTTTAAATTTCACCTCGTATTTTTGTTCTTTAATTTGTCCTTATTATAATTAATTCATTATTGACATATTTTTAATGCTAAAGGTCAACACAGTATTTTTTATTAGGTTGGTATAATGCTTCTCGCTTAATTAAAAAGTAAAAAAAAAAACTAAGAAAAAAGTAAAATTGAGCGGGATATTCGTTCATTTATGCTCGTTTTGTTTGCTAATTTATCTTTGTATTTTTTTAGTTTATATTTGTGAAAAGCACCGTACAAGCTTCGAGCAATAAGTGCTATACTAAATCCCTCTAATAATGCTCTATATACTTACCTACTTAAAATAACAGACGTTTTGTAATTTTGCGGTTATATGTGTATCCGAATGTTTGTTTGTTTCTTTTTAGGCCTACAGAATTTGAAAATCGAACTTAGTATCGATTTGATCCTATCTCTCGCTTTTTTCATATTGAAGTGAAAGTGACAGATCAAAGTCAAGCTCAAATATTTGGCATTCAGTGAGTGGACACAGCAATGTCCTGAGCATTTAAAAAAAATAATTAAAAAGCTACTTTGTCTCACGGAGTGAGCAAAATGCGATTTTGCTCACTGATTTTTCATAGCAAAACCTGCTTGTTTGAGCTGCTGAGGTGAAAAAGTATTTTATTTGTAATTATTTTATTTTGAAAAATGACTTTTTGCCAAGTTTCTTGCGGCCGCGGCGGGAACTCGCGCTGCGCGCGCGCCGCTGCAGCGTTTGTTTTGATTCGTGATGCATCTGTTTTTTTCTAATGCTGTCAAGATTAGATGGTGATCGTTATTTGGCTTACCTGTAAAGTACTTCGTGAAAAACTGAATCGCATACCAATGATGATCAGGATGTGACCTTCTCGCTGTAAATCAAATGTCATGTTGACATTTGTTACCTACATCTCCCAAAGAAATCATCTAAATTTGATAGTGAAAAGTCTCCACATTGGTTACGAAGCAGTAAATCAATTTCGTGTTGTCTCTAACCCTGGTACGCTCTCAGTTTTATAACACTAGGATATGTGTATTTCAGTGTCAGTTATGTAAAAGCATAATTTTATACCTGCATGTCTCTACCCTCTGAACAAAGATATTATACCTAATAGAACGTGTGATTAGGGTATTTGTAATAACCTATGACAAAGCCTCATATTGAACGCCACAGTATTAATCAAATAATTTACAATATTAGAAAATTCCGATGAAGAACTCTACACGGGAATTTCAGTCATTGTCCACAGAGTACAGCCTTTGTTGACTATTGCCTTTTTATTTATTACTAGCTGTTGCCCGCGACTCCGTCCGAGCAGAAGTAAAATAGTTGTGAAAAATAGTTCGTGTACGTCCAAGTCTCACACCTAAGCTACCGAATATACACAAAAAAAATAATGAAAATCGGTCAAGCTGTTTCGGAGGAGTTTGGTTACGAGAATTTACATTTAGGTTTTATATTTTTCTTATCAGTGTTTATAATATAAGATACGACTCTACTTTAGCAAAAGTTTATTCTTGTACCTTTCGTTGCTGTTTTTCTTATCTACCTACTGCAAGCCTCGATATAATCTTCGAGCCTAAAAAACGTAAATAATTGGTCTCACACAATTAATTGTTTTAAATTCCTTTTAAAACTCGTCGTAAAGCTGCGTCAGGCATCCCACATTACTAGATTACGAGTCAAGAACCTGTATCGATTATCTATCGATTTAATTAGTATCGAGTCTTCGTGGGACCTCCGATAATCGAGTGGGCACGATTGAGACATTCGTAAAATCTCAAGGTTGTAAAACTTAACGTAAAGCTTACGTCACTATGTGGGTAGTGTTAAATAAACATCGAATAAGCATTTTGATAGTCGTAAGGTTACTTTTTTTTGAGTAGGTAGTGTTTTATTAATTCAGGATTTGAGAATACAATTTTATTTTAA
>NC_133482.1:12718359-12739622 GCF_025370935.1 Choristoneura fumiferana | reverse complement strand
AAATAGTATTAGTGTCAGAGGGATCGCACGACACGAACTTCAAGTTTTCGAGTTCGTAGTAGGCCTGCAGACATGGCGAAATTATAAGGGTTCCTAGTTGATTAAGAGGGTTTATGCTGCTGAACTGGCACGTTTGCATTTTTGTTAGTTTTTCTCGATTATTCCATAAAAATACGGTAAGTATTGACTATTTTTTATATGTAATTATATCGTTCATCAAAGACTTATTATAATTAAAATTTTACAATCGACGGGGAAGAAGTAAATTCTCCTATCTCACACAGGCCTAACTTTACAGAGAAGGAAAAAACTGAATATCTTTTTTGTTTATAATTTTACCTTGATCTGATGTTCTGAGGGTTTGTGTTATCTAAGTAGTTGTGTTTTTAAACTAATTATTATTTAGTAGTGCTACAGGATTTAAAGTAAGTGCAAGTTAGAAGGTATTGTTCCTTGTGTTGTGTCGAGTATTTTGAAGTTAGACGATTTTTCCACTAGTAAAGATTCCTTCAAATTCCTAATATTAGTATAATTTCTCTGTGTAAACAATGTTCTACAGCATCAAAAACCTTATCTTTATTTAGAATAATATCAATAAGTACTTTATAACATAAATTAAGCATGATTTTGTAAGATAGGAGGTATTGCTTATTACGAATCCCAAATTGAGTTCAAGTTAGAAGATATTTCAATGGAATAGGGGAAGAATTAGAAAGTGAATATCTTAATTGAATAATATCTAAATAATATCTTTATTGAAGATATAAACTTTACACAAAATTACGATTTTATTATTCTGTTAATAGTCGATAGACTAACGTTTAGGATACTTGGGTGCTGTGTCATCATCAATAAAAAATCTTCTCTTTACTGCTTCCGATGGTTTTCCTAGCAAAAATTAAGTAAACCCAGAGTTATAGTTATTAGTAGGTAAATTAACAAATAACAAATATGCGTGTCTTTAATACTGCACGTATTAAGGAATCAATTGAGCGGAACCAGTGCTCTAGTGTTCGCAAAGAATTCGTCTATTGGGAAAAGCCAAATGACTAAGTTGAAGATCGACGATGGCAGTATCATCCCATCGAAACCGGAGTTGTTGAGAGAGCTCGAAAGGTTTTACGAACAGTTATATACCTCGACACAGAAGCCCGTTGTAGGTGCACCAGAGCTAAACTAATCCGTCATTACACTGAAGACATCCCATCAGCCAGTACGAGATTAGAGTGGCTCTCAAACAACTTAAAAACAACAAGGCTCCGGGGGATGACGGAATCACGACAGAACTTCTGAGAGCGGGTGGTAAACCGGTACTTGTAGTCCTCCAGAGGTTATTTAATTCCGTCATACTCGAGGGTACCACGCCGGATGCATGGCACAGGAGTGTGGTGGTGCTCTTCTTCAAAAAAGGCGACAATACCTTATTGAAGAACTATAGAACCATCTCACTCCTGAGTCATGTATACAAGTTATTTTCGTGGGTCATTACGAATCGTCTCGAGCGAAGGTTTGATGATTTCCAGCCTCCCGAATAAGCTGGATTCTGTAAAGGCTTTAGCACCATAGACCACATTCACACGCTCCGCCAGATTATACAGAAGACCGAGGAGAATAATCGGCCACTATGTTTAGCGTTTGTAGACTATGAAAAAGCCTTCGATTCAATCGAGACCTGGGCTGTATTGCAGTCCCTTCAGCGATGCCATATTGACTATAGATATATC
This sequence comes from Choristoneura fumiferana, assembly GCF_025370935.1. NCBI lineage: Eukaryota > Metazoa > Arthropoda > Insecta > Lepidoptera > Tortricidae > Choristoneura > Choristoneura fumiferana. The sequence goes on along the minus strand of NC_133482.1, from coordinate 12,737,898 downwards.
GAGGTGTTAAAGAGTTTGTACAGCAGCGCCACTATGTCGATCCGGTTGCAGAACGAGAGTACACAACCAATCCAACTACAGCGAGGTGTGAGACAGGGAGACGTTATTTCTCCGAAGCTGTTCACAAATGCGTTGGAGGACGTTTTCAAGCTCTTGGACTGGAACAGGTTCGGCATCAATATCAACGGCGAGTACATCACCCATCTTCGTTTTGCCGATGATATAGTCATAATGGCAAAGTCGCTGGAGGAGCTAAATACTATGCTCAGTGACCTCAGGTGGGTCTTAAGATGAATATGGTCAAGACTAAAAACATGTCAAATGTCCATGTCACACCCGTGCCGGTTATCGCTGGAACGATGCACTCGAAGTTGTTGACCACTATGTTTACCTTGTACAAGTTGACCAATTGGGTAGGTCCAACTTCGACAAAGAGGTCGCCCGAAGAATCCAACTCGGATGGGCAGCGTTCGGGAAACTTTGTAATATCTTCTCGTCCAATATTACGCAGTGCCTGAACATTGTAATTAGGTATAAGATAAACCATCATAGGTATCTATTGCACACGTAAAATGAATGCCTGTCGTCCAGGTTCGCCGTTAGTAAGATCTTCTAACTTCAAAGTATTAACAATGCCAACATCTCTTTTCTACGTTATATACGGAGATAGGAGGTATTTTTAAAACAAAAAAATCTACCTTGTAAACTTACTACCTTGTAATCTATATTGTAAAACTTACCTTAATCATTAACAATCCAACACAAACTAAACATTATTTTCTATTTTTCACAATATATTTCACGAGATGCACGTTAAAACTTGCACTTGTTGCTGTGATATTAGTAAGCAGCGGCGCGGTTGTGCAAACTGAGCGAAGCTAACACCATCTGTATAGACGGACTAAAACCTCCTAGACATCGCGCGATCAGCCGTCAAGACGTTACGCGGTTGTCAACTCAACATACCAGTCAGTCGCGCGAGCGCAGCGGTCGAGTAAACACGTTTCTTTATGCAGATAGGAGATATTTTCAGCAAAAACACGCGCGAAACAGATAGGAGTAATTTCTTCCAGCAGAAAGGAGGTTTTTTCATAAAAATGTTTACAAAATATAAAAGCTGTATTTTAAGAGCTATTTCTATTTGACAAAAAATCGCCTAAAACTTGAACATGTAGATAGGAGATCTTTACAGGATACGTAAAATAAAAATTTTACATCTAACTACATTAAAAAGTCAATTTGCCCAAAAATGTAAGATAGGAGGATTTACTTCTTCCCCGTCGCAATGCCTTTTGTCGAGTAGGTAGAGAAACAAATTTTAAGCTACCTTTACAAATGACAAAGTTATAAAGGTTTGAAATCCAAGATTAGACAGAGAAAGACATACTGGCATGTGACGTCACACGCTAGTAGCGCCATACTTGCTGCATCGAGAAAAGCGTTTGAGAAAGAGACAGGTATATAGTTTTTTTTTTAAATCCCTATAAATCCAATTTTCAACTGATTTTTTCTCTTCGCTAAACACTTTCTGTATACCTATATTTTCATAATAATATATAAGACATGGCAAATTCAGGAGTAGTCAAATATACCTACCGTATTGAATGAAAATTAATAATGTTGTCTGATAGAACCCTTCCTTATATATAAGTTAATGTGTCTACTCCAATAATTATTCGTGATAGACTTTTATTCTTTTAAAACCGATCATAAACATTAATTCGTTTTTAAGGAATATAAAAGTCTATCATGATTAATTATTGGAGTAGAGTAGACACATTAACTTATAAATTAATAAGGGTTCTATCAGACAACATTATTAATTTTCATTCATTTTTTATGGAATAATCGAGAAAAATTAACAAAAATGCAACGTTGCCAGCTCAGCAGGTATAAACGCAAACGTAAGGAACCCTAAAAATGCGTTTTAATAACAGACACGACCTGATACTGCACCAATTTCTGGTTCATCATAGCTACTTGTCATTACTGAGGTCATGTGTAAGAAATTTCGTTATTCCAGTGGGTTTCGGGTTATAACTGTGATACAGCAATGTGCGGAGTTGCGGACAAGTCATCACTATCCCAGCCATGTACACGCCCCACTGCAGGGCATAGGCCTCCTCTCTGAATAAGAGGGCTTGGGCCGTAGTTCCCACACGAGCCTAGTGCGGATTGAGACATGCACCATTGAATTTCTTCGCAGGTTGTACAGGTTTCCTTGCAATATTTTCCTTATTTCGCCTTAAATTTCGAAAAACTGAATCCACAATATTCTGCTTGAGAGGCCATATCTAAGTTAAACCACTATGCCACCACGGCTTCGGTGGACAAGGTAGATACGACATAAGATTGAAGACATGTTAGGAAGGTGACAAAAAAGGGATGTGCATGAGCCGGGCAGTGGAGCATAATAGGTATGGCAATATGGGCAAGTTAATAAAATTGGATTGTGAATGAAGTCATCCCGAGTCATATTAAAGATAATTATTATATGTCAATTAGGCGAGACATCTAATATAATTATATCAATTTAACTAAATCTTGACAGCCGTTTTTGCTGATAAAGTTTCATTTCATTGATTAGACTTGTTTTGTTGTAGCTTTTTCTCTCCCTCAATCCACAACTGCTGGGTTTTATAATAAGTGCACTTATACCTTCGTAACGAGGTAACTTAGTTGAGCTTAATGGCTGCGGCGCGGTCTTGGCAAAAAATACAACTTGGCCTAGATTAAATTAGCGAGAGAACTTGTTTGCTCCCAGATTTACGAAGCTCTCATTGAAATTAAAACGTAATCGTTTATTTTTTTATTTGACGGGTTTTATAATTTTTTTTAATTGACTAGTTATATATATTTATGGCGGCCAATATATACTTAAAATATCAAACGTGTATACAACTACTACGAATTTCCACTTTGACACTCGGGATGTCTCGGTTGAAATCGTAAAGGTAAATTATACATAAATTACGACATATTAGTATTTGTTTTGTTTTTTACTATCAAGCTTTTTACCTTGTCTAATATACAAAGCCGGATTAGACGTTGTCGCGGCCATGACCAAAGGCCGTATTGCCTAACCTTTCTTATGCTCCTGATCGCAATCAAATGACAGTCTTTGTATGCGAAATCTGTCATTTGATTAGGATCGCGAGCGCCAGAAACGTTAAGCAATACGGTCTCAAGTCTTGATTTCAATCATTGTAGAATTGCCGAGTGTCAAAGTGGATATAATTGTATACCTAGTGCCCATCCACGATGACGCATGATTTTGTCAAAATTAGACATTAATGACATTGTAATAAAAACTACGGCACGCGTCATCGTGAATGACTCTACCAATACCTACGTTGTAAAACTTCAGCTTACAGTGAAATAATTAACCGAATACTTGACAGCTGCTTTGACATTGTTAATATCGTTCCTATATTTAGCTTGGTGCAACTACTACGTAATTTATGGAAATTCCTAGCATTTTTTGCGGAATCTCGGAAGTGCAATTGAAATATCGGTTACATGAACGAAGCCACGAGTGAAACTAGTAACAAATAAACAATTTTATTGTGTTGATATTATAGCGCCATCTCTTACTTCTTCGCAGAACTACTTGTAATCATAGCAAGGCTAAAGTTGTGCGAAGGTAACTTGCTGAGCGTTGTCTGTCCGTGTCAATGTTTACATGTTACGTAGTTTATCTCATAGATGGCGCTTAAAGTTACAATATTATAATACGACACAGTATTTTCTAAACAGGCCACCTCGCTATTATTATACTACAAGGAGCTCGTAGGTTGTATTTTTAAAAGCGTGGGGGGCGTCCGCGGTCGCATTCATCATCAGATGGAGAAATATTCCGAAAGAATTTGAAGACCCTGTAAGTAAAGTATACAAACAAATAAACTTCTGTATCTGTGCTGAGAGGTAACAGTCTGTGACAATAGTAGATTGATAACCAAGGGTGGAAAGTGACCCATTTCAGCCGAGATATTTCTCTTTAGTTTAGTTTAGTTTCCAATAGTTCGGGGGGAAATGGGTAATTTCAACCGAGTAAGACACTACTTTTCATTTCGACTGTGAGGAAAGCAAAATACTACAAAAAATTAGAATATTTATAAATTGAATTTACTTATATCCAACCTCCAACGGTACCTTTTCGACCTGGCCACTTTCCACCGCCGACTATAAAAAAAAAGAGTTGGTTACGACCAAGGAGCTTATATACAAAACTGAAGGTTGAACGCCGAACGAAGAAGTACCTTTATTACTTATTGATATATTCCATCTCTTTCTTTCACATTTCACGAATGACTTCCATCTCTTTCTCAACCTAACTAAAGATAGAGATGGAATATGTTCGTGACGTAATAAAGATGAAATTTCTTGTTTCAAACGGATGTTCGGCGTTCAACCTCCATTGTTGACTGTTGTATATAAACTCCTTGGTCACGACATGCATCCAGATGGCCATGCCGAAACGTGAAAAAAAGTGTCATGACGTGACTCAATTATCTTAGACTCCGTGGCTAATCGAAAAATAAAAAAATAAATACTTTCCACTTAAGAGATGAAAACGCAATTTTCCACCCGGCTATCTACCCATGAAAATTACAAGGAACCCTTATAGTTTCGCCATATCTGTCTGTCTGTCTGTCCATCCGCGGCTTTGCTCAGGGACTATCAATGCTAGAAAGCTGTAAATTTGCACGAATATGTATGTAAACTATGCCGACAAAATGGTACAATAAAATTATGATTGTTTTTTTGGAGTCTTTTTGTATTTTTTATTTCAACTCCAAATTTGATATTTTTACGGGTATCCGTGAAACCATATCGAAATACAAACTGAGACATGGATGCACAGAAAAACCAGAAAAAGAGACCAGCGCTGGGAATCGAACCCAGGTTCGAACCAATCATAATTTGATTGCTTAATAGCGACATCTCTTGTCTGGGTGAGCGGTTGGTTCCGAAAGAATGTGACGTCTCTCGATGAGAGAGGAACATAGATGTCGCTAGTGCTGCTGCATAAGTAGCATAGTAGAAATAAGCAACCTGAGATATGTATGCATAGGAAAAATTCGTGTCTAGATTCCTGTCCAGCGGTGGTGTAGGGGTTATAGCACGCAGCACGGATTGCTGAGGACCTGGGTTCGATTCCCAGCGCTGGGGTCTTTTTCTGGTTTTTCTGTGCAGCCATGTCTCAGTTTGTATTTTCGATATGGTACAATAAAAATTAAAAAAAAAAAATATATTTAGTGTACCTTCCATAGACGTAAAGTGGGGGTGATTTTTTTTTCTCATCTAACCTTGTAGTGTGGGGTATCGTTGGATAGGTATTTTAAAATAATTAGGGGATTGCTAAAACGAATTTTCGATTCAGTGATTTGTTTGCAATATACTCAACTTTAAAGTGCAAATGTTCATTTAAATCGAGCGTCCCCCCCGGTGGGTAGAAAAATTAAAAAAAAATCAGGATGGTAGTAAGTATATCAAACTTACAAGGAAAACTATAACGGTTTAATTTTCTTGAGAATTATTAGTAGTTTAAAAGTAAATAGCAGCCTAAGGTATAAAATATACCTAAACTTGGAAGATTCCTCATAAAATACGAAACCCTTACAAAAATATTACTTATTTTTTCGTAATGGCTACAGAACCCTATTTTGAGCGTGTCCGACACGCTCTTGGCTGGTTTTATAAGATTTTTTACAGATGTGTGCTGGTAACACTGCTAAAAGGCGAAGGCCGCTTTCATAGCTATTGATAAATAAATATCTTTTATAAGGTGACTGGCAATGATTGCCGGCAAAATTAGCCTAAGTTAATTTAGTATAAAGTATCTAGTAATATTTTTTTATCTAAGCGTTGTCGGTGTCGGGGGACCGCTAAGGTTAACATGAAACTAAATATGTGTATTTTTTAAAGTATTAACCTTAGCGGTCCCCCGACACCGACAACGCTTAGATAAAAAAATATTACTAGATACTTTATACTAAATTAACTTAGGCTAATTTTGCCGGCAATCAGCATAGTCCCCGCGGGATAGAGATAAACGAATTCTTCGCAGGTGAAGTCGCGGGCAACAGCTAGGTAGCGCATAATTATTTTTTACTTTTTAATTGTCCTTTCAAGCAGCGTTTTTTTCGGGCGTTTTTATTTTTATTTTTGCTGGCGTTTTTTAAGTCGGGGGTTTTTTAAATTTTAAATTTAAGTTTTTATTTCATGTTTTTTAAACTTTGATATAAGTATATCTTTTTAAACTGTACTACTGTGTTGGTTATCCTGGCTGCAGCATCAGCTCATCTTGTTGCCACCATTGCATTGTATGTAGAATCAAATACTGATCAAAAGTAATCAAACACGACATATCTGCTATTATTTTTTCAAGAGTATACTGGTGTGCTGGATATCCTGGCTGTAACATCAGCTCGTCGTATTGCCACCACTGCATTGTATGTAGAATCAATTACTGATCAAAACAAATCCAAACACGACATATCTGCTATTATTTTTTCAAGAGTATACTGGTGTGCTGAATATCCTGGCTGCAGCATCAGCTCGTCGTGTTGCCACCACTGCATTGTATGTAGAATCAATTACTGATCAAAACGAATCCAAACACGACATATCTGCTATTATTTTTTCAAGAGTATACTGGTGTGCTGGATATCCTGGCTGTAGCATCAGCNACCATTAAAAGGTAAAAATAATTATGCGCTACCTAGCTGTTGCCCGCGACTTCATCTGCGAAGAATTCGTTTATCTCTATCCCGCGGGGACTTTGCTGATTTTCCCGCAAAGTTAGCCTAAAGTTAATTTAGTAACAAAGTATCTAGTAATATTTTTTATCTAAGCGTCGTCGGTGTCGGGGACCGCTAAGGTTAACATGAAACTAAAATATGTTGTATTTTTTAAAATTATTAACCTTAGCGGTCCCCGACACCGACAACGCTTAGTTAAAATATTACTAGATACTTTATACTAAATTAACTTAGGCTAACATTGCGGAAATCAGCATAGACCCCGCGGGATAGAGATAAACGAATTCTTCGCAGATGAAGTCGCGGGCAACAGCTATGTAGCGCATAATTATTTTTACCTTTTAATTGTCTTTCAAGCAGCGTTTTTTCGGGCGTTTTATTTTTGCTGGCGTTTTTTAAAGTCGGGGGTTTTTTAAATTTTAAATTTAAGTTTTTATTTTCAATGTTTTTTAACTTTGATATATATTTTTTTTAAAGTGTACTAGTGTGTTGGATATCCTGGCTGCAGCATCAGCTCATCTTGTTGCCACCATTGCATTGTATGTAGAATCAAATACTGATCAAAAGGAATTAAACACGATATTTCTGCTATTATTTTTTCAAGAGTATACTGGTGTGCTGAATATCCTGGCTGCAGCATCAGCTCGTCGTGTTGCCACCACTGCATTGTATGTAGAATCAATTACTGATCAAAACGAATCAAAACACGACATATGTGCTATTATTTTTTATAGAGTGTACTATTGTGTTGGATATCCTGGCTGCAGCATCAGCTCATCTGTTGCCACCATTGCATTGTTTGTAAAATCAAATACTGATCAAAACGAACCCAAACACGATATATCTGCTATAGTTTTATTAAGAGTGTACCTACTAGTGTTCTGGATATCTTGGCTGCAGCATCAGGCCGAGAATTCCATAATCTTGCATAGTTATATAGCATACATGGGTGTTTCAAATTTTAGGCCCCAAATATGTTTGAAAGTAAAGTAAATATCCATTATGCGTCTAAGATTCCTACCGCAGCGAACAAAAGAGCTGATGATCTTGAAACGGCTGAACCGATTTTGATAAATCATGTCTAAGACCCATCGCTAGAAAACCAGCTTTCAAATAAAAAAAACCGCATTCAAATCGGTCCACCCGTTTAAGAGCTACGGTGCCACAGACAGACACACAGACAGACAGACATAGCGGTCAAACTTATAACACCCTCTTTTTCATCGGGGGTTAAAAAAGGTAGAACGCGACAAATTTTTGAAATTTTGAAAACAAAAAGCGCTAACACAGACTGAGTCTTCTACAAGAAAATCGCTAAATGTTAATAATAAATCTATGCCTAATTAATTCTTACACGCGTATGTACCTAGACGAAAAGTTTAAAAAATAGAAAATATTTTTTTTTTGCAACGCGGAGCAAACAAACCCCAAATGTTATTAGAGAATTTATATCCTGAACTATAATCCTATTGATTCGAATAATAAAATAGCGAGTTTTATTTTCAAATTTTAGTTGGTTCGATTCCCGGGTGAGATAAGGGATGATAAGACGATTTTTTGAATGTAGTTTTGTTCAATTTTAAAATAAAGGAATGTTTCCTTTCAGTACAATTAGCTAACTAAAGGATTTAAGTTAAGGTAGTTGCCGTCCAGGGTCCATTGATTCTTTCCACCCTATTTATTGTGCTCGCACGTGTCGTGCTGCATGGCCTGCGACAAGCATATTTTTGTGAATACAAACAAATACATCAAATGTAAACACAAATCATAATTTGAGAGTAAATATATGTCATGAAATGGAAATTATAATACCGGTTGGCCAAGTGGTTAGAGAACCTGACTAGGAAGCTTGAGTTCGATTCGATTCCCGGCCGGGGTAGTCATTTGTATGAATAATACGAATGTTTGTTCTCGGGTCTTGGATGTTTAATATGTATTTAAGTATGTATTTACTAGCTAATGCCCGCGGCTTCGCCGGCGTGGAATTTGGTTATCGGGCGCTGTTCCCTCGGGAACTCGGCATTTTTCCGGAATAAAAAGTAACCTTTGTCACTCTCTGACCGTATAAACTATCTCTATGCCAAAAATCATGTCGATCCGTCGCTCCGTTTTGACGTGAAAGACGGACAAACATACACAGAACATACAAACACACACACTTTCGCATTTATATATTATATAAGTATAAGTATGGATCTATATCAGTATATTATCCGTTGCCTAGTATCCATAGTACAAGCTTTGCTTAGTTTGGTGTGTCTGTGTCTGTCTGTGGCACCGTAGCTCTTAAACGGGTAGACCAATTTGATTGCGTTTTTTTATTTGAAAGCTGGTTTTCTACCGATGGATCTTAGACATGTTTTATCAAATCGGTTCAGCCGTTTTAAGATCATCAGCTCTTCTGTTCGCTGCGGTAGGAATCTTAGACGCATAATGGGTATTTACTTTACTTTCAAACATATTTCGGACCTAAAATTTGAAACATCCATGTATGCTATATAACTATGCAAGATTATGGAATTCTCGGTCTGATGCTGCAGCCAGGATATCCAGAACACTAGTAGGTACACTCTTGAAAAAACTATAGCAGATATATCGTGTTTGGATTCATTTTGATCAGTATTTAATTCTACTTACAATGCAATGGTGGCAACAGGATAAGCTGATGCTGCAGCCAGGATACCAGCACACTAGTACACTCTGTAAAAAATAATAGCACATATGTCGTGTTTGGATTCGTTTTGTTCAGTAATTGATTCTACATACAATGCAGTGGTGGCAACACGACGAGCTGATGCTGCAGCCGGGATATCCAGCACACCAGTATACTCTTGAAAAAATAATAGCACATATGTCATGTTTGGATTCGTTTTGATCAGTAATTGATTCTACATACAATGCAGTGGTGGCAACACGACGAGCTGATGCTGCAGCCGGGATATCCAGCACACCAGTATACTCTTGAAAAAATAATAGCAGATATGTCGTGTTTGATTCCTTTTGATCAGTTTTTGATTCTACATACAATGCAATGGTGGCAACATGATGAGCTGATGCAGCAGCCAGGATATCCAACACACTAGTACACTCTATAAAAAATAATGGCACATATGTCGTGTTTGGATTCGTTTTGATCAGTAATTGATTCTACATACAATGCAATGGTGGCAACACGATGAGCTGATGCTGCAGCCAGGATATCCAACACACTAGTACACTTAAAAAAAATACCAGTTTAAAAAGCATGAAATAAAAACTTAAATTTAAAATTTAAAAAACCCCCGACAGCAAAAAACGCCAGCAAAAATAAAAAAAAACGCCCTATAAAAACGCCGACAAAAAAGACAACTAAACAGTAAAAAATAATTATGTACTACCTAGCTGTTGCCCGCGACTTCATCTGCGAAGAATTCGTTTATCCCTATCCCGCGGGGACTATGCTGATTTCCCGCAAAATTAGCCTAAGTTAATTTAGTATACTTATACTAGGTACTTACCTAGTAATATTTTTTTTATCTAAGCGTCTTCGGTGTCGGGGACGCTAAGGTTAAGACTTTAAAAAATACAACATATATGCTTAAGTTTCCTGTTAACCTTAGCGGTCCCCCGACACCGACGACGCTTATATATAAAAAAAAAATATTACTAGGTACTAATACTAAATTAAAATTCTTCGCAGATGAAGTCGCGGGCAACAGCTAGGTAGTGCATAATTATTTTTTACTTTTTAGTTGGTTTTTTTGTCGGCGTTTTTTGTAGGGCGTTTTTTATTTTTGCTGGCGTTTTTTGGTTGTCGGGGTTTTTTAAATTTTAAATTTAAGTTTTTTTCTGGTAGCAAATAGTTTATGTGTGGGGTAACTGGTTACATTATAACTTTACCCTTCTGTGTTTGTTGTAATGACATTTTGAACAATGAACACCGTCGTTTAGTAATTCTGCCACTTAAAATTCATACATAACGATCATCTGCCAAATAATATTCCCTGAACAGTTTGCCTTTTAAATCATATACTTCACAGACCTAACCTAACCACAAATGTTGGAAAACCTCCGACTTTGTTCACTTCAAAGTTCAATATCTCAAAAACGGCTTAACCGATTTAGCTGAAACATGTCTAAGAACCATCGCTAGAAAACCTGATTTCAAATAAACAACCGCATTCAAATTGGTCCACCCGTTAAGGAAAGAAAGAAGAAAGAAAGAAAAGTTTATTTTGGCTCCAAAAATGTACCACCTAAAACTAAGACTAGAACTAGCACTAAAACTATGTTACTAGGTGACACAGCAGGATACCAAAAAGGGTCTCCACTCAGCATGTGTTGCCGCACATTATGTGCAGTAACGCTGGTTTTCTGTGGAGCCCAAACGTTAAATAAACATGTATGCATGAGCCAGTTCCTTTGCCCTAGTCAGACGGAGAAAAAAAAAATTAAAAAAAAGAAGAAATTAAGAAATTAAAACCATAGACAAAGGGAGAAGTGACGTGGCTCAGTGTAAAAGATAATAATACTTATACTGCTGTCGTGGCAATAAATAGTAATTTTTAAACATTTTCTTTTGCGATGCGATGCCTCCGACAAAAGGAACTGGCTGGCAAAGATTATAATATACACCATTTACATATTGATCAACACGGACCAGTACCAACCATATCAATTACAAACAGACAAATTGAAGAAATGAAAGTGAATAAGTATAAAACTACTCTTAAAAAAACAGACCACAGATGAGTGGCGGCATGAAACTTTGTTGTGCAACCCGGGTACAAGACGTCACGCATATAACAGAACGGGACGCAAACACAGGTATGTATATTAATACTACTTATATGACCTAAAAAGAATTCAATTCAATTACAAAGCACAAACTAGTATATTACAGCAAGCCTCCTGCCTCCGCCAAACTATATGTTCCTGTTCTCTGAGTCCACATTATTATTATTATTATTATTTTTGCAGGTTCCAGATAGGCGGCAGTAAGCTGCTCCAATGTGTTGGCAGCAACGTGGCACCTAAAGCCAGGAGATGAGACAAAACACCCACCGCCAAAAAGAATGGGACGCGAAACACTGGTATGAATTTAATACTTATGTATGACCTAAATACATACAAACTATATACAACTGGTGTCAAGAGCCAAGGATTCTTGGCTCTGTTGGTGTATACACATATGTGCTTTGATTTTAATTCTAAAGCTATGTATATTTTGTAGGTTCCTAATTGGCGGCGGGATGTTGTTCCAACACTTCGTTGCCACGTATCTGAAGCTCCCTCTGAAAGCAGCTGAAGCATGGCGAGGTGTCAACAACTGTACACCACACTGCCGAGCTCCTCGCACTTTCTGGCTGGATGACCAAGACAACTTATCATAAAGATAAGGTGGGGATTTGTGTTTTATTATGCCAAAGAGGAGGCAAGCAAGGTGGAGCTTGCGCCGATGCTGCATCTTAAGGATTTTATGTTGATTTAAATATGGTGTTACATGGGGCCCTTAACGGAATGCTGAAACAGTAGCGAGCACAGGCATTTTGTACACGTTGGACTAGTCTTTTAGTTTTAGCAAGAAGTCGTGGTCCAAACACCAAATCCATGTAGTTCAATTTTGACAAGATCAATGTCTCTACCAACTGAATGCGCAATCTCTCATTTATTAAAGGCCTAATTCTGTATAATACTTTAAGTTTATAGAAACAATTTCCAACTGACTTTGCAATATGTTTTTCGTAACGCAGACCGCAGTCCATTTCAAGACCCAAGTTGCGGGCTTCGTAAACACGCTCAATGGGTATGTTTCCCATCATTACGTGTGTGAGGCATGTGTCATTGAGGCTGGCCAACTGGTGTTGGCTGCCAAAAATTTAAATACTTTGTTTTACCAGGATTCAATACAAGGCAATTATTAGCAGCCCAAGAAGCTATACTAGAGAGATCCATATTAAGTTTTTCTATTGCACTGTTGATCTCAGATGACCTGCATGATATGTAAACCTGTATATCATCTGCATAGATATGATACTTACAGTGCTTTATGTGACCCTGTATGTCTGCCGTATATAAAATAAATAGGATTGGTCCAAGGATTGATCCTTGGGGTATTCCTCTAGTGAGGGCCAACTTATCAGAGTTTTGATAAGAACCATCACTAAGACACATCTTAACATACTGGAAGCGATTTGTCAGATAACTGTGAAACCATCTCAGTGCATTGTAGTCAAAGCCATAATAGCTCAACTTAGACAGCAACATATCTATATTTAGACAATCAAATGCCCTAGAAAAGTCGAGTAACACTAACAGAGTGCACATTCCTTTATCTTGAGAACACAGAATGTGGTCAGTCACATCCAGCAGAGCAGTCACCGTGCTCCGCCCCTTCCTAAAGCCTGACTGCACTTCTGGCAAAATTTTACTATTCTCAAGGTAGTTTGTTAATTGTGTGCACACAGTCTTTTCCATTATTTTTGAAAAACATGATAATATGCTGATTGGCCTAAGATCTTTCATCTCAGTTGGGTTTGAGACCTTAGGTAGAGGGCGCACAATTGCCATTTTCCAGAGATCAGGGAAAGTCGATGTCAAAATAGAAGTATTAATTACAGTTTTAATCATCTCCAAAGTATATGGGAATGTTAGTTTTAGCATGTCCAAATTTATGCCATCAAAACCTTCGGCATTAGATTTTAGACTATTAATAATTTTTACAATATTATCTATACTGACTGGTTCCAGATGAAATGTTGAGTCGCCAAACCTATGGAACTCATAGTAAGTCAGTTGCGATATAGTGACTTCTGAAGAGCCTGGCAAGCTTACAAAATGATTGTTTAATAGCATTAGCATTATTAAAAATAGTGGGTAGTACTGTGTCGTTTTTAGGAAACAAGGTAGATTTTAGATTCTTCCATAGTAATTTAGGTTTATTCATATATTGATTTATATACTGATTAAAATAGGCTGATTTTTCGTAAAATAGTGCTTTGCTGACAGTTGCCTTTAAATCTTTATAATATTTTTTTTTACTATCAGACTTAGTTCTATGAAAGTCTGCTGCAGCCCTGTCACGCAAGCGCATCATGCTCTTAACTGTCTCTGTGATCCAGGGGTAAGAGCGAACTCTGACGACCGATGACTTTAGAGGGGCATGCAGGTCAAATAACCTAACGATATGCTGGCTCAGCGCATCCACCATGTCATTAACATTGCCTAGGTCAGCCAACGTATCCCATCCCACACATTGCAAGTCAGCATCTAATTCTTTTTAGACTTATTTCTTTTATTGACCTATATGTAATAGAGTACGGTTTAGGTTTGTCACGCTTAACATTGAACTCGCAAACCACAAGACAATGCCCATAAAGAGAACCCACATGTTCGACGGTGACTTTCCTAGAACGTAAGTTGGTGCACACTACGTCAAGCAGTGTCCGACTAGTATCAGTGTAGTGCGTGGGCTCTGTTACCAACTGAGACAAGCCAAAACTAGTTAAAAAATTATGAAATTTCGTTATTTTCACATCAGTGCTGTATATGTAATAAGGAATTACGAACGAGAGTCTATTAGAAGCCAAAGTCGAAGACTTAGGCTTTAATGAGTCGATGTTCATAATTCTAGTACCGCCCGTGCGACATACAATGTTTTTCATCACATTTGCGAGTAAAATTTTATATTTGTAAAAGAAAAAATATAATTCTTCCAAATATTGGCGATACCTTAGCACAGAATAACTAATAGTACTACCGTAACCTTAGGCTGCGCTCTTGGCAGCGCCGCCCTCCCCTCCCCCTCCCGCATCATGCGCCTGACGTGCGTGGGCCAGCGCGCGCAGCAGCATCAGTACGGGCATTGACTCATTGACCGACCTTGGGCTTCATGACAAGAAAATTTGTACGCGCAATGACTCATTTACCAACCACGGGTTTCATGACAAGCACATTAAGGTCGAGGGTTTTATTTGGGGGGTATTTGCAACCAAGGTAGCCTGCATGTTACGACACTGTTTACGAGCAAGTGTGATGAAAATATTACTTCTTTCTTTCTTATTTTCTTTAATAGCTCAGTGGACTGCAGCCCATGTAAAATTGACCAAAAAGCTGAAATATGCTACTTTTTACGTTTTTTTTATGGAGGACTATTTTGACAAAAATCCAAAAAAAAGAAAAATATCGAAGAAACGCGACCTGTAGAGAACAGATGAAAGCATTTTTGCCCACTGGAGACCTAAATTCGCACATTTGTCAGTAAATGACGAGAACTATTTATACAAGTCGAATAACCTCAAAGAAACTTGCTTTCACGAAGAAAAAACCCACATCAATATAAAACCATTCGCTTGTGAGCCACGATGCCACAGATTTTTGCGTCGAGGGTTAAAAATAGAACCTTCTCCGAAGTCAGTTAACAACTAAGACAAGCATTTAACCACAATACAAGTAACCTATATTACTTTTACTGTGATTTAACCCTTCAGCTTTTTATCACCAGGGAGTATTATTACGATGGGTGATGTGGTCACCCCACAATTTGTAGTTATTTGTGGAGGTATAATTACGAGATCTGGGGTAGATATGACAAATTGGTGCGCCACGTTTTTGGAAACGTTCTAGTTTTAACGATCGTTATTTGTTTAATCATTATTTATGTTATGGAAGGTAGTATTTAGTTGCAGTCTAGTAACTTCATTAATAACATTGTCACTTCAAAGTTCAATATTTCAAAAACGACTAAACTGATTTTGACAAAACATTTCTAGAAACCATCGCTAGAAAACCTGCTTTCAAATAAAAAAACGTATTCAAATCGGTTCACCCGTTTAAGAGCTACGGTGCCACATACACACAGTCACACATAGCGGTCAAACTTATAACACAGCTGTTTCTGCGTCGGGGGTTAAAAATAAAGAATGTACAGACGAGTATAAAGCGTTTCCATCGTGTTTTATCTAAAAAGTTGGTATTTATTGTACTTTCTCAATCTCAATTAGCTTAGTACTCAATTTTTTCGTAATGGCTACCGAACCCTATGTTGGGCGTGTCCGACATGCTCTTGGCCGGTATCTTGTTACTAAAATCCATGACATGGTTCTTATAGTTCTCATAGTTTCAGATTTTCCCATACTGACCGATCTAAACGAGCCACCCTACTACTATACACACTCACTTTCCACACAAACAAATGCACGCAATAATCCTCGCAGCCAAAAAAACCGCTCCAATTCTAATCTTTTTTTTGTAACGACACACATCTGCGTGTCTAAGTAGTTATTGTCCCGCACAATGGGACTGTCCTGAATGTTCCCCGCATCATGGTCACAGTAGCGCAACTTAGCGACGCTGTATTTACCAGCTTTTTAACCTTTTTGTGGGATTTCGATTCGGCAAATGATTTAACCGACATTGCGGAAAGTATAAGCTTCGAAAAGTTCAGTTTTTATTAGCTTGTAAGGGCACATCCATAAATTACTGGTGATAGATGGGTTTGTGTGTGTTCTTACAGTGTTTAGGTGGAGGTACTGTAGTTTATATGTATTTTTAGCCCGTTTTTAGGGTTCGTTCTCGAAAGGAAAAAACGGAACCCTTATAGTATCACTTTTTGTCCATCTGTCTCTCTGTCTGTCTGTCAAGACCCTTTTTCTCAGGAACCCGTGGAGGTATCAAGCTGAAATTGATATCAAATACTCAGGTCTACTGTCCCTTGGAGCTGTGAAAAAATCAAACTTCTAAGCCAACGCAATCAAAAAATACAGCCGTTTATGCTG
Source organism: Choristoneura fumiferana (assembly GCF_025370935.1). Taxonomy (NCBI): domain Eukaryota; kingdom Metazoa; phylum Arthropoda; class Insecta; order Lepidoptera; family Tortricidae; genus Choristoneura; species Choristoneura fumiferana. The sequence goes on along the minus strand of NC_133482.1, from coordinate 12,721,379 downwards.
CACTTTATACTATTCGATGTTATTATTATTTATTTATTTTTCTCTCCATCTAATGTATTTTTATGTGTATCGAACATGTGTAAATAAATGTTTCTCTCTCTCTCTCTCTCAAATTTTCGACACTCGCAAGGGAGTCAAAACCTACAGGGTACTTCCCGTGAACTCAGAATCTTGGAATTGGTACGAAGCAACGTCTTATAGCACAGATAAAGGAATTATTGCGAAAACCGTAAATTTTTAGTTACATCATATAATAAAGATACTTTTAATAATTTGTACGGAACCCTCGGTGAGCGAGTCCGACTCGCATTTGGCCAGTTTTTTTTGTGTAAATATCAATGACCAATATAATCTGACCCCACACTGCGTACGTTTTGCTTAGGGGCCCCTGCTCTGCTTACACTGGATGTATTAAATCACTCGGAAAAAGCGAGAAATATCTTCAACATACGATTCCCGTTTACATATCTATAATGTGTGCGGAACGCCTCGGTGCGCGAGTCCGACAGGCACTTGCCTGGTTTTTGAGATATTGAACTTTGAAGTGACAAACTTACAAGGCAAACTTTAACGGTTAAGTTTTCAAGGTATAAAATATACCTACTTGGAATATTCCGTACAAAATACGAAATCCTTAGAAAAATATTACTTAATCTTTTCGTAATGGCTACGGAACCCTATTTCGGGCGTGTTCGACACGCTCTTGGCCGGTTTTTCCGAACAAAACGGAACTACGCAAAGTACGCAACACTATGGCATGCTCGATATTTTTATGGTACGGTTTTGAGGTATTAAATATGATCTAAATGTAAAATTTTGTTTTCACGCCTCTTGCTCGCAATCCTGCCGTGAAGCAGCAGTGCTTGCACTGTTGTGTTTCGGCGTGGAGAGTAAGACAGCCGGTGAAATTACTGGCACTTGAGGTATCCATCTTAGGTGGTGGTGTTGCACATGTTTATGGGCGGTGGTGATCTCTTATCATCAGGAGACCCACTTGCTCGTTTGCCATCCAGTCGAATTAAAAAAAAAACCTTTACCGACAGTGGCGCCAACTGGTGAGCCCTCATTGAGGCGAACTGGCAAGTGTGGCAAGTCCTCAAATGTATGCAAACAAGTCGCAGCGTATTACTGTCGGCGAGTGAACCCAGGGGGCGCCCCTACCGGCCAGGCGTGACTGTCGAGCAGCCTTTTGGTTTGAGCAAGTTCAAAGTAAGTACCTATTTTATTTTATCATCATCCCAGCCTATATACGTCCCACTGCTGGGCACAGGCCTCCTCTCAGAACAAGAGGGCTTGGGCTATAGTCCCCACGCGGGCCCAGTGCGGATTGGGAACTTCACACGCACCATTGAATTGCTTCGCAGGTTTGTGCAGGTTTCCTCACGATGTTTTCCTTCACCGCAAAGCTCGTGGTAAATTTCAAATGTGATTCCGCACATGAATTTGGAAAAACTCAGAGGTGCGAGCCGGGGTTTGAACCCGCGACCCTCTGTTTGAGAGGCGATAGGTCAAACCACTAGGCCACCACGGCTTTTTATTTTATTTTATGTATGTATGTAAATACTTTATTGTACATGAGAAAAGAAACAAAACAGAATTTTAAAGAAATAAATATCAAGGGACACCATTGACCTGGCCTCATAACCTAACCAACAATAATGGAAAACCCCCGACTTTGTCACTTCAAAGTTCAATATCTCAAAAACGGCTGAAACGATTTGATGGAACATGTCTAAGAACCATCTCTAGATAACCTGATTTCAAATTAAAAAAAACCGCATTCATATCGGTTCAACCGTTTAAGAGCTACGGTGCCACAGACAGACACACTCACAGACACACTTATTTGCTGTCGTATTTCGTTATCGTTTTTTCGTTCCTCACCAGTTTCTATTGTTCATTAAATAAGGATTAAAGTTAACGCGTGACTTGAACTCGGGAGTAGAGATTTGATCAGAAGGGGTTCAATTTAAACCCCAAAACATTGACTGCGGAACCAAAGGGATTTCGCATGTGCATTGTTGGAATCATCGGATATCTAAAGGTCCCCAAACTATACCAGTTTGCAGCGCACTTGCAGACTTAGGATTTCTTAATAAAAAAAAATACAATTGGATAATACAAGAGCAAGTTAGAAGGCAATAATACCTTATCAGAACAAATACAGTCACATTTTTTTTCAGTTAGTAATACTTAATCAATTAAAGGTGACGGCACGGAATCGCAGTGACGCAGCGTATGCGCAACGTTTTTATCGCATGCTCTCCACCGACACCGCTGCTGCTTCTTCTTCTCTTTTAAAATATGGCTTTTCTGTCCTAATTAATAGGACAATTTCGCCAGTGTCAAGGTAAACTCTCTTTGAGAGGGACGTTGTACGGTGATTGTAGTTTTTGCAACTTGATAGCAAAATTCCTGAAACCACGTGGAGACAACTTGCGCATTAAAAAAATGCCAGACACGAGAGCAATATAGAATTTTTGGGATCACTGTTCACTGTTAAGGTTAATCGCCGCATAAACAACATATCAAAATTATACTTCAACTAGCCAAAGAAACAGAAATAGCAAAATTAGATATTGTCTACATCCGCCATGTTCGAATGCTACAAATCGAACCCACACCGCTGCTTAAAATACGGAATCGCAGTGACGTGCTGTAAACGTCAGGACTTTACCGAACAAAACTCGTGACGTTCACGGACGTCACTGCGATTCCGTACCGTTTGCGTATTTTAAGCAGCGGTGTGGACAGCATGCAATAAAATCGGCCAAGAGCGTGTCGGACACGCCCAAAAAAAGGTTCCGTAGCTATTAAGAAAATTTTAAGTAATATTTTTCTACCCCCGCTATACCCCCTAATGGTTTTAAGAGACCTATCCAACGATACTCCACACTATAGGGTTGGATGAGAAAAAAAAATCACCCCCACTTTACGTCTATGGGAGGTACTGTACTAACCTTTTGTGTCCGTTGATTCGATGCTGGCAGCATAGTTCTGTTTTTGAATAATAATATGGA
>NC_133482.1:12678640-12715164 GCF_025370935.1 Choristoneura fumiferana | reverse complement strand
ACAACTTTCTTGGTGGTCAGATCGCACTTATTGCCCACGAGCAGTTTGTTCACGTTGTCACACGCGTAGCGGTCTATCTCTTCGAGCCATTGCTTCACGTTGCTGAACGAATCCTGGAAGCATCGTAAGTGTTGGTTAATGGAAGACATTTTTAGCGAAATTAAATGAAGACTTTTTGTGATTTTGACAAATGGGTTACTATTGGATTCATTTCTTAGGTAGTAGTGATGTAACGAATGTCATTTTTTGAACATATTCAGTTTTTCGTTTTGGCGCCAAATTGTCTATGGCAGTCTCGTTCGAACGAAGTGCGTTCCGTTTGTACTTTGTTCCGAGAATGAGGGCTATCGTTTTTTGTCTCACTAGATGGCGCACTGTTGCGTGAGGTTTTTAAGTATGGCTTTCAAAGTCTGTTATTACGGGCGTGAAAACAAAGTATAGATTAAAATCATATTTAATACACCTTAAAACCGTACCATAAAAATATCGAGCATGCCACATGTTGCATAGTCCCCGTTTTGTTCGGAAAAATGGGAGGACAAAGGTCCGAAAGACAAAACTGTCTCAAAACACAGACATTCATTGCCCCGGAGCGCATATTTGCCATAATTAATTTCAGATATTGCAAAATATTCACAAAATTATTCAAATTATAAATAAACCCGCGTAGCTCACCCAAAAACTATGAGATTTGACGTTTCGGAGACCTCACGCTACACTAGCGCCTCTAGTGGCGAATTCATACGCGATAGCCCTCATTACCCAGTTTATACGAACGCATCGCAAAGTAAATAACTAAATAAGACTGATAATGTGATTACGAGATAAGGTTTTTTTTTTGTATAAAAAACAAGAAATAAATGTATTTTGATTTTATTTACCTATTATCTAATAATTGTATTTTTTTCTGATATTCATATTCGCAAAACATTCGCAGAAATTTTGCGAATGCGAATATGCAAAAATATGCGAATATTCGCGAACGCGAATATTCCTTACATCACTATTAGGTAGTCCGAATATACTAGTGCAGATACACTAAGCGAATCTATTAAGATTAAACTATTTTATAGTAGTACATCTCGGTCTCAGTCTAAGGCTCCGTTTCCACCAAAGTGTGCTTAATCTACCTCGCTTTGCTCCGCTCAGCTGTTTCCACCAGAGCGGTGCTGTGCGAGGTTAGGTAAATAAAGCGTTTCTATTGGTTAATGAATAACCTAACCTAACCAACAAAAACTTGGAAAACCTCCGCCTTTGTCACTTCAAAGTTCAATATCTCAAAAACGGCTGAACTGATTTTGATAAAACATATCTAAGAACCATCGCTAGGAAATCTGCTTTCAATTAAAAAAAAATCATTCAAATCGGTCCACCCGTTAAAGAGCTACGGTGCCACAGACAGACACACAGCGGTCAAACTTATAACACCCCTCTTTTTGTGTCGGGGGTTAAAACACATTCCTCTCAGCACATCCTCGCACATCTTTGGTTGAAAAGCAGCCTAAAACTCGGAAATACGTGTTTTCCCAGAGATAAGACTAAGCTAAATCGATTGCTCGTCCCCGAAAACCCCTACATACCAAATTTCATCGAAAACGTTCTAGAATCGTTCTTAAAATTCCCGAAATAAATAAATAACATACAAGAATTGCCCGCTTATGATTATGATATAAGTTTAAAGTAGCCACGACAACAAACTTATTCCTGCAAAAATTTGATCGGTTAAATACGAATAGTCAATGAAATTATTCCAATAACGCTCATCTCAGCCGTTATCTATGTAGACGATATTATCTAATGCTGTCGTCAACATGTCAATCGTTAGCCAATTACTTGCCTATATGATCTCGCTTGACACAATATAGTGCAGGTGACATTAATTGCCTGATAACAGAGTCAGTGACACCGCGTAGCTCTCAGATAAAGCGAGCATTGGACAAAGCTCTTTGTTCATATAAACACGGGCCTCCACCCGCTACTTTGCTGCGTGAACAACGGCTCAGAGGGGCTACTACGAAATACAAAAATCGAAGTTCGTATCGTACCGTATTGTATCGTTCGTATTGTATTGTATTGTATTGTATTGTATTGTACCGTCCCTCTCACTCTCGTATTTAATTAACATTAGCGTCAGCGGGACGGCAAGTTACGAAGTTCGAATTTTGCACTTCGTAGTTTAGGGCCAGACGTAGGTAACGACGTCTGGCAGTGGAATAAATATTCCTGGATTTCAGCAAATTCTCATGGGAATTCATTATAATTACATAGTAGTATTTCTTTACGGCGCGCGGCGTATAAACAAACACCCGTGCGATCCACACTAATATTATGAATGTGAAAGTGTCTGTCTTTTAACCTTTTTATGCTAAACCGCTGAACCGATTTAAATTTTGGCATAGGGTCATGTGTCCAACAATGAAACTTAGGTACACAGTGAAAAATTGCGATATTTCTAAAGTGCCACGTTGCCAGATCGTGCACTATTTCGCGTAAAAATACCCTTGAGAACCCCCTTGAGAAAATTATGAAACAGATTAAATTAGTTTTCACGTTTCATTGTTAAATACAGTGGACACAGTGAAACATTCCTCATTTTTTACTTTTTATTTTTTTGGTGACACATTTCTAAAGATTACGGTATATGTCACCCGAAACCCAATAAAATTACCTAAGTACTGTAAAAAAAATCAGACTTCTATCTATCAAAACAAAACATTTATGAGATTTTGAATTTGATGTGTTTGATCAAGTGACTCTAGAGATAGTCGAGTCCCAGGGAAAGACATAGGATAGTTTTTGTCTCTGAAAATAGTTTCCACGAAGCTATAAACGAATTCTTCGCAGATGGAGTCGCGGGTAAAAGCTTGTATTGTATGTGTATTTTATTCATTTCAACTCTTGCCCTAACCAACTTTGGGCGCATAATTTTGAGATATAACCTAGTTAGTTTCTTGTCTTCAACATACAAAGTTGCAAATAAGCTTACACTCCGACTTCCTTTTATTAATTTATAAACAGTACAGTACAGTTTGTGTACGTAATTAGTGCTCATTGTTTACATAAAGTGAGGTAGATTTGGCTACCTGCCAATTTTACGTATTTAGTGTATAATTACTCATAAACAAATGAGTTAATTTCGATTGTTTGCTAACGAACATTTAGTGTTAGTGGCCACTAAATGTCAAAAACCCCAGACGTTGTCACTTCGAAGTTCAATATCTCAAAAACGGCTGAACCGATTTTGATGAAACACGTCTAAGAACCATCGCTAGAAAACCTAATTTCAAATAAAAAAACGGCATTCAAATCGGTCCACCCCTTTAAGCGCTACGGTGCCATGGACACATAGCGGTCATATTTAGAACACCTCTTTTTTTGCGTAGGGGGTTAAAAAGAGACATGTTTGTGATTTAATTGAATCACTTTTTATTTGCGCAACGAATTATATTATTGAAAAATAACTATTATATCAATGTCCGAAATCTCATGTAGAGAATATTTTCAGGAATATTCTAATATTGTAAATTAATCTTTTTTGCTAAAAGTGGCTCCGAAGCGGTAACGTCACAGAATAAAGTAATAGTACTACCGTAACGTAACGTTTCGTGTGCTCTGCCTACCCCATTTAGGAATACAGGCGTGATATTTGCGTGTGTGTGTGTGTAAATTAAGCTATGATGTAGGTATTTAAACTTATAAAATCATTGGCGTTCCGCGGGAAACTTGATTTATAATTACTGCCACAATAAGGACTTATCATGGCAAGAATGAGTAACAATTACCTCAACGTTTCGTTCGGCCACATACACATTACAGTGGCCGTGGTCACGAGTAGACTCCCGGGATTAAGACCCTGTTTCAACTCTCATTGATAAATTTAATGTGACAGATATCTGTGATCCCCCTGTTTGTTTTTTCTGAATAGAGAACTTTTATTTTATCTTATAAAATGTATCAATGAGCGGTGTAACAGGCTCTAAAAGTAACCAATGGTCAACGATCTACAAGAGAATTTGCAGAATTGATGTGGTTAATAGTTCTAGAGATTACCCCATACATACAAAAATAAACATACAAAGATAAAGTTGGTTTTCCCCCATATTGAAAGGAGACTTATTATTAAGTACAAACAAAAAGTTGTCACTCAGAAGTGAAAGCAATACGCTGGACTTCAATCCAACTTTTTGGTTTTTTTGGTGACCGGATGGCCAAGTGGTTAGAGAACCTGACTACGAAGCTTGAGGTTCCGGGTTCGATTCCCGGCCGGGGCAGATATTTGTATGAATAATATGAATGTTTGTTCTCGGGTCTTGGATGTTCAATATGTATTTAAGTATGTATTTATCTATATAAGAATGTTTATCCGTTGCCTAGTATCCATAGTACAAGCTTTGCTTAGTTTGGGACTAGGTCAATTGGTGTGAAGTGTCCCATGATATTTATTTATTATTTATTTTTATTTAATCTTTCAGTGGAGCATTTACAAATAGTTGAAATGAAAAACGAACAATGTAATTGTGGCGTATCTAGGTTAGTTTCAATTACTACAAAGATTATTGAACGTTATAATTATGTGAAGGTTGTGTATCTATTCGGTTCTAGGTCATAATTAGTGAGCAAGTTAGTAGATTTTTTTTTACAGATATTTGATAATAAACAGGCAGATTTTTTGCATTATAATAAACTGGACCTTAACTTTGAACTGCAATGTGACGGACATAAAGCATAAGTATAGTCAGCTGAATTAAAAGAACAGTCAGAAATGAACTTGTATTTTTTTCTATCTGCCTTTTTTCTGTATTGTATGACTATTTTCAAGACAAGAAAATGAGAACAATGCAGATCTTTTTGTTCTTTATCCTTATTAACCCCCGACGCAAAAAGAGGAATGTTATAAGTTTGACTATGTGTGTCTGTGTGTGTCTGTCTGTCTGTCTGTGGTACCGTAGCTCTTAAGCGGGTGGACCAATTTGAATGCATTTTTTTTTAATACAGTATAGGGGTGCGTTTGGCCACAATCACGCCTGATGGAAAGCGAGAATGAGGCTATGATGGAGCACGCTTGCCTAGTAAGTGTTCAGGAAACACAGTCGCAGCCAGGGAATTCCACTCTTTTGCTGTGCGGTTGATGAAGGAAGAGCGATTTGAAAGCAGATTTTCTAGTGATGGTTCTTAGGCATGTTTCATCAAAATTGGTTCAGCCGTTTTTGAGATATTGAACTTTGAAGTGACAAAGCCTTGGGTTTTCCAACTTTTCGTTGGTTAGGTTATACATAATATTGACATAAAATAAACTGACCAGTTTCATTCAGCCTAGCAAAGGTATCTGAGCATTATTATCTTTTTTAAAGTATGTTTGCCATTATTATTTTCATTTGCTCTAAGTTACAAAGGTATTGCTTTACCTGATGCATAGAACGAGCATTAACATTTCTGGGTTTAAGTTTTAGTAGATTTAGGGGCTGTTTCACCATCTATTGGATATTGTTAACTGACGGTTAGGTGTGATGCCGTCTCTATTTGTTTTGTTTGAATAGACGGAGACGGCATCACATTTAACCGTCGGTTAACGCTAATCAATGGATGGTGAAACAGACCCTTAGAATTCAAGTTCATCTTCTAAGTGTACCTAACCTATTGATTCATGAAGCAGGTAGTGTTGCTAAGTAACTAAACAATGAAGAACTTTTATTTATAAAACAAGTCATGTCTCTTGTTTAAAACTCATACTCAAAGACTTGGAAACTTATAGGCACAAAATCGTCAAGAGATATTTTTGACGCCTTGGTTAACATACATAATATATTTATGCCCTTAGATACAGTTACTAAAATTGCATTGTGTAAATGTAAACTGTGACCAACAAAAATCTCAGATTTTTGTTGGTCAAAAAACCTGGTTGGAGATTTTTGTTGGTCACATTGGTTGGTTGGTGGATATATATATATAATGACATCTACTTATAATCCTACTAAAATTATTATAAATGCAAAAGTTTGTAAGTCTGTTTCTTTGTTTGTTACTTCATCACGTCTAAACCACTGAACTGATGTTCATGAAATTCGCTTTACGGATAGGTAGTTTGAATCTCGAAGGAGGACATAGGATAGTTTTTATCCCGAAAAATTGCATTTCCCGCGGGATAGCGATAAACGAATTTTGCGCGAACGGAGTCGCAGGTAACGGCTAGTAAACAGATAAACTTTACCAATGTGCTTATTTTTTTGCATGCAGGGTGTAGTAGTGTAATTTTCAGATCTATTAAACAATTTCTAAAAATTGTACCATTAATAACAAGCTAGACTATGCCAGTGTAACATTGGCTGCTTTTTATTCCAAGAAAATGTATAATTACTATGGGATGCACGCAGGATGCCGACAAAGTTGTGGACAAAAGCTAGCAAATAATAATGGATTGAATCCAAAACGGCTGCAACTACTTGGTTAAATATTTATTGTTTTTTGAATTATCACAATTATCAGTATTAGGTTTGCATGAAAGAAAAGGTTTGAAAAATTGTATCAAGGGTAAATACAAAAACAAAGGGAGTGAGTAAGACAGAATATGCTTGCACAAGGCAAGTAATAGGTATGAGCGGGTTGTCTCCACAACACAACTAATATGCACCAAAAGAACAAGGTAGGTAGATTTAGTTTTATTCTTCTCAATAGCATACCCATGCGAAGAGGGTGGGTGGCTAGTTTATTCTAAAATAAGATTATTCTGATTGAGAATTGCACCAATTGACGTTTCCAATGAGTCATTATGATCAGCAATTAACAATGATTGTTATCATGAATTCATAATGTCAATTAATTCATGTTCTCCCAATTTATTTTGTCCCATTATTGCCCTTTATTAGGTCATATTTTGAATAAAAATATTGCTATAAATTTTATGGAGAGATTGTCTGTGGCAAATTTCTTTTCATTTTGTAGTGAACACTTTTCTTTAATTATACAAGGCAGGTTATAATGCAATGTAGAGTATTTTTATCGCAATGAACTTTGATTTCAATCTGAAGAGCTATAATTATTTTGTCTTCATAAATGAATTACAATTTAACCCCTTTCCAGGCCCTGGGAATTTAGATGTGCCACCAAAAAATTAATCATAGTTTTATGTTGTTTACCTATGAGGGATTAAGTTAAAAACAAATAATATTTTTAAAGAATTTAAGTGATTTTGTACTATATTGTATACTTAGTAAGGTTGAGTATTTGTGTACATATATGTGGGTGCTATATGCACTACACCTGGAAAAGGGTTAATGATGTTGGTGTATAACTTAATTTTTGGTTTAAAACTAGTCATATTCAAATATGGATTTTAACATATTTTACTTCAACAAAAGAATTCTTTTTCCTTGATTTTACTTAATATTAAAAAAAATAACACCTGTTAGCAAATTTTCTCCATAAAAAAAATCAACACATGGCTAAGGACTACTAAGCACTTAACTTCACAAAAAAATCAACACATCAGTGTTGCCAGCTGGGAAAAAAGTATTTTGTACTATTATTGACTAAATTACAGTCAGATATTATAAAAGAGCATACTGTATGAGTTTTCATACTCAATTATATTTTTATTTACCAAATTGCACACTAAATACTTGTTACAGTATAAGCCAGTAACAGCAAAGAAATAAAATAAAAATCAGTGCTGAAATTCTACACTGCTTAGATAGATATATTTTTTATCAAAAAAGTAGCATTTTTCTTTGTAGTAGTCACCAGCTTCAATATCTGGCACAACAATACGTGCATAAATATCTGATACAACTAATTCTAGGGCCATTACAGTGTATCAGATATTTTGTATGCTCCGCTGTGGCAGATGTTAATACAAGAGAGGTTGGAGCCTCATTGTTTTAAATGGAAAATGAAATAGGTCACCAGTTTACTAACCTGGTCCGTGCAGTCATACACTATAATAATGCCATGTGCTCCTCTGTAGTATGATGAGGTGATGGTCCTAAACCGCTCCTGCCCCGCTGTGTCCCATATTTGTAACTTTATTGTCTTGCCATCTAATTCAACAGTCCTAATTTTAAAATCAACGCCGATGGTGCTGATATAGCTTTCTGTGTATGTGTCATCGGCAAATCTGAGCAAGAGACAGGATTTCCCCACTCCAGAGTCTCCAATAAGCAGGAGCTTGAACAAGTAGTCGCTGAAAGAAGCAATATTTCAATGAATAATGGACGAAAACATGTCTGTAGCCCTAAGACAATGTAAAAACAAATCCATATAAGTTCTAGTTAAATAATAGCTGTATGACCAGTTTTACTACGACTGACATTCATAGAACGAGTGACAAACGTGAGCAAACTCCAAAATGATAAAGATTACAAATATGTTCGTAAAGGAGGCGTATACTGATGACAAAGAGAATATATTTCATCACTGTTCTACCTCGTCGAGGGTTCGGAGTGTAATCGTGGCTGCCATGCGATCGCTGATGGTAAATGCGCCACACATTATAACATACGATTAACATTTTTTCTACATAAATTCCACGAAAGTACCTAACACGAACACAATGAGTCACCAATTCATCTTTCAATATTTCATATAAATAACACTGCCGAACCCTTTTAAGTAATAAAGCTCAGGTGTAAAAGTAAAATGATGTCAAAGAGACAATGAATGTGCGAAATAGAATGGATTTCTGCCCATCCTTGTTTTCAGTCGCCACGGTATAAAAATCACACTTACTATTCTGGATTCATTTTTGTACTTTAAACGTATTTTGTCCAAGAGTATGGCTTTTCGAGAATATATTTAAAATATTCAATTTCTTTGTTTGGTAATGCACTAAACAGCAAAAAAACTAAATAATTAAACGTAGAATAATGGCCGCCACACTGAATGAAACCGAAACACCCACACTGACGTAAGTCAGAACGTATTCACAGGAGTGCCACTTGGCAGAAATTAAACTGCGTTCATAAATAAGCAAAGGAAAATTTGTAATCGATATTTTTTATCTGTATTTGCTGTTTTTCGGCAAATACCGATTGGAATCCCTACGAATTAGAAAGAGAAACTACTTATTGGTGTCTCTTTCTAACAGAAAAAAATCCTGCGGGGCTACTACGAAACTCGAATTTCGTGTCGTGTGGTCCCTCTCGCTCTCGTATATTAAATAGTTAGTGTCAGAGGGGCCGCACGAGGGATCGCCAATATCGCCATTTTGGTGAAGCGAAATTGATGATAAGACTACCACAAATGTTCACTGGAACTATTCATTTTATGGATTTAGATTGGATTACCTACTTTAACGTCTTTAAAATCCCCTTCCCCTTTTCTTCTTAAATTTATTTACTAATATATTATGTGTTTTGTTACATGAAATAAATGATTTGAATTTAACATGGTTGCAAGCAATTTATGCTCATCACTATGCATATAGTAAAACTGTTCCTGTGCAAATCTTAATTTTATGTAATCTAATCTGTATTGTCACTGTTTCCAATAAATTTTATTTTATTTATTTCATTTATTTATATGGTGAAGTGGAATGGATGGTAAAGCATCAGGACTCCTCACCTTTTCTGCATCGGAAAACACCATATTTTCTAAAAGATGACCAGTCGCTATTGTAACTTCCGCCGATGAGTCTAAATTGTAACCTTGTTATATTTCATATTGTCAATTTGTCATATTGAAAATTTTTTAGAAAACACTAATTGGCACTCATCAACTGATAAAATTACTTTAAATTACTAAATTATTTATTTGGATGAATTATTTTCAGCACCACATTATAAGCTCGCAATATTTGTATTACTTAAATTAAGTACCTAACAAGCTCAGCCGCCCTTGTAGTACAAAATATTTAATCGAAAATACAAACTGAAACAGATGCACAGAGAAACCAAAAAGAGACCAGCGCTGGGAATCGAACTCAGGTCCTCAGCATTCCGTGCTGGGTGCTATAGCTTTAGTCTCTTTTTCGGGTGAGCGATTGAAAGTTTCTCGATGAGGGCTAAAAGCATAGATGACGCTAGTGTCGCTGCTTAAGTGACTAAACAAGAAACAAACAAGCTGAGATATGTGTTGCATAGGAGAATTTGTGTCTGTACTCATGTTCAGTGGTGGTGTAGCGGTATAGCACGCAGCACGGAATGCTGAGGACCTGGGTTCAATTCCCAGCGCTGGTCTCTTTCTGGTTTTTCTGTGCATCTATGTTTCAGTTTGTATTTTCGATGTGGATTTTACGGGATGACCGTAAAAGTAACAAAATTTGGAGTTGAAATAAAAAATACTCCAAAAATTAATATCAAAATATTTAATATTTTGCAGAATAAATAACCCAGTTTTTACCAAAGACTTCATCTGTCAACAATTTTTTTATCGGTCCATCGGTTCCATTGGAACTTCAAATTTCAAGTCAATTGGTTCAGCAAAACATGAAGAGGTAACAGACAGACAAGACAGTTTTTATTTTATTAGTGAGGTTTTCATAGAATTGGTAAGAGATGTTATCGACATTCCTAAAAGAGAAGACAACGCGAACGAAGTCGTAGTACGTTTACAATTACATAGATAATTTAGTGGGATGGGTAAAAGAATAAAACTACCGTGGATATTAAATTTTAAAACCAATTAACAGTTTAATTAATAGTTTAGTTGCTCAATAAACTAAAAAAGTAAATTTTATATTCCCGTAACTAAAAAATATACAGGTGCTCAAACACTACAGGACTAAGTAGACGATTTACAAAATCATTTCCTTCAGTATGCTAAGTGGAATCTTCCATATGTACAAACTCCTATCTTTGTAACCAGCAATTATCTGTAACAAATAAATAAATTAATTGAACTGGTTAACTCACTATAATTAATTGGTGAATTACGTTTTCACTTAGTATTTATGGTAAAATAATAGCAATGCATGAAATGTTGCTATTTAATTTCCTCGCATTCGAAGTGAAAAGCAGAGTGTAAAACTCGAGCATTAAGCCTATTTCTCCCTCGACGTGTCTATCCACCCTCGCTGTACGAGGTGGCTACATGAACATCTCGGGTAAAATGGCTCATTATGTGTTCTTGTTGTATGTACAGTCAGCAGCAGAAGTAGATGAGGAGTTGTGGCGCTCAAAGTGGTCTAAACATTCTCTTATTTCCTTGGCAGCATTTCGAGCACCGTAAACGCTCATCCACTACTGCAGCTGACTGTACAATCTATTATTTATGCTCTAGTGCATTAAGTAAAACCTTGCCTTGGTGATGCCGTCGGCACAGCGGCTTACCTTGGTCCCCTGCACAGCCAGCGACAGCAGCATAAGGCTGGGTCCCCGCAGCATAGCTAACGGGCGGCCTTCCCCCTCGCGGTACACATACACGCAGCCGTCGTAGCAGCCCGCCAGTAATAGCCCGCCCGCCGCTCGCAGACACACGCAGCCTTTGCCGCCCGAGTGGGAGGCCCAATGGGAACCGCTCTGGAACATGAATAAGAAATCAGGGCCAGATTTTGAGGTCTGAGTGTTTTGGGACAGCAAATAAGCGGACGCTCCAAAGATGAAAAAAAAAACTGAAAAGATAATAAAAGTGAGAAGCTTTTCGTGCTGACTGTACTTGCGTTATCATCCAACCTAAATAATTATACCAAATTTCGAGTCAATCAGACACCTGGAAGTGGAATAAAACAAACAAATAAATATACGAGGTAAAGTTAAATAAAACCTTGTGATGAAGAAAAAACAAATGATGAAGAACTAGCTTAGGGGTTGTATTTTTCTTCAAATTTAATAGGGACCAAGAGGTTACTATTAAATATGTAGCAAAAATATAATAATTTAAGAAAATTACAATTAATGCAAGATAAACATTATGAATCCCCAACTGCTTATTAGCCAGTAGCCCGCGACTCCGTCTACGTAAAATTCGTTTATCGGTATCCTGCGGGAACTATGCAACTTTCTGGGATTAAAACTATCCTATGTCCTTACCCTGAACTCAAGCTATCTGTGTTCATCTAAGTCGGTTCAGCGGTTTAGATGTGATGAGGTAACAAACAAACAAACTTACAAACAGACTTTCGCATTTATAATATTGGTGGGAAGTTAGTTTTCTGCGGAGCCCAAAAAAAAACTAATTCTACTCACAGCATAATCAAAGACATGTATTTGATGACTGCTAGTTCCGCAGTACACCTTGCCATCCTCGTACAGCAAGGTGTAGACGGTCATCTTGGGGCCTTCCAGGGTCCTCAGCAGAAGACCAGTCTGGGCGTCCTTTATGGTGACGTTCTCAGATCTGGCTGCGACCAGGAGCACCTTCCGAGGACCTTCCTTCAACGCTCGGAGGGCGAGGATGGACTGCTCGGAAAACTTGACCGTGCTGACTGGTATTAACATGTTGTTCTGGAACATACAAGTTTTTTTTAGTAAATATTGTCTTGAAATAAGTCAAATGGAAGGACAGCAGGGCTACGAAACTCGAAACTCGAAGTTCGTATCGTGCGGTCCCTCTGACTCTGACTATTTAATACGAGAGCGAAAGGGACCGCACGACACGAACTTCGAGTTTCATAGTAGCCCTGCAGGTCAGAAGTACGTGTAAACGACGAGCCATGAGTGTGATTATAGAACCCACACCCCATCCACCCGGCCCGTCCATGAGACCCATTACGCCGTCGCCATGACATTAATAGCAATAGCAAATAGCAACGCGTCAGGCAAAAATAAATTCTTTGTATCAAAAAGTATGGGACTATGCCCACTAGAACGTTTCGTAACCAACTGTGCTGTCGCGTGTCGTATCCGCTTTAAATTCCGTTCCTGACACGTTCATGGCACGATACGTAGTGGGTATGGTTTAACCAAAAGAGGTATGTGAAGGTAGCGTTTGTTACACCTGTTATAGGTACTATTAAAAAATATAAATTATTTTGGTCATGTGACACAAATTGCCAGTCCAAGCCCATAAAAGTGTGCCTAATTTATATAAGTTTCTATTAAAAAAAACTTTTTTTTTTTACTGTACTTGTAGTGTACGCCAAATTATATTATGTATACAGTAAGCGTCATAAATAAGTGATCACTTTTGTAACTTATGGTACAAGGTATGGTACAAGGTTTGTTGATTGTACCAATTTCAAATCAAACCAATGAGTCAAACAAAATGAACTTGCAAGATTTGACCCAAAATCAAACAGAGCAAATAAAATAAAAGCTCGTAAAAAGAGTACAGTACCTTGCATTCAAACTGCAACACAAAGCCAGTACGGGTCCCCACGAACACCGTGTCCCACGCGCGGTCCATGGTCTGGATGGGACTGAGCACGTTGCACTCCGGACCCTTCTCCAACCCAGTCTGTAACCAACGGGGGCTCAACTAATGAGGGCTATCGCGTATCAATTCGCCACTAGAGGCGCTAGTGTAGCGTGAGGTCTCCGAAATGACAAATCTCATAGTTTTTGGGTGAGCTACGCGGGTTTACTTATAATTAGAATAATTTTGTGAATATTTTGCAATATCTGAAATTAATTATGGCAAATATGCGTTCCGGGGCAATGAATGTCTGTGTTTTGAGACAGTTTTGACTTTCGGAAACCTTTGTCCTCCCTTTTTTCCGAGCAAAACGGGGACTATGCAACACTGTAGCATGCTCAATATTTTTATGGTACGGTTTTAAGGTGTATTGAATATCATTTTAATCTAAACTTTGTTTTCACGCCCGTATTAACAGATTTTGAAAGCCATACTTAAAAACCTCACGCAACAGTGCGCCATCTAGTGAGACAAAAAACGATAGCCCTCATTGCTAACACTTACTACATAGAAGGCGACCAAGGCAAGGGTATTATGTCCAAATTTAAAAGATTCCGAGAAAGGCCATCTATGACCCACCAGGGGGGCCCGGTCACTTTTTTGTCGACAATTTTGGGCACATAGATGCTCCACATTGCGTGAACTTCGAGTATTAGTATATATTACCACCAGATTATTGTATTGTCACCGGATTTATATAAGTTACCAAATTTCAACTCAATCAGATACCAGAACAAACAAATATACAAGCTTGTATAAAGTATCATAAGTGTTACGGTTTTTTTAAATTGGTTAAACGGTTTTGTAATGAAAACATCACATCATTATGTAACAGGTAACAGACAAGACGGAAATACTCTCGCATTTATAATATTAGTACAGAAGTATGTACAATCAAAGAAACTGAATCGCGTACCAGGATGGACCGTTTTCATAATAAATTTCGATATGATTCCTTTGGCAGATGTATGAGATATCAACATGACATTAGTAGAATAAAGGTGCCACCCTGGTACGTGATTTAGTTCTTTTGACTATAGGTATGTATACAGATGTTTAATATGCAATTCGCTTGAAAGCTAGGTGTTCAAAATATATTTATTCGCATGGCAAGATCAAAACTCAGCGTTATTTTTCCAATATGGCTTCTGGTTTTCATCATATAAATCTATCTCACCTTTAGATCATAGTAACGTATCCTCGAGTCCAAGGATCCAGTGTACACGGTGGTGCCATATTTCTCTTTCACAATGGTAAGGCAGGTGACGGCCAAGTTGGACCCTCTCAGCGTGGTCAACAACTGACCGTCGTTGTTGAAATGGTACACGTTCCCGTCCAAGCATGCGGCTATGAAGTTGTTTTCCACGCACTGGAAGGGAAATTTTGGATATTATAGTATAGACAATGTGGCAGGCCATATAGCACGGAGAACAGATGGCCGTTGGGGCCGAAAAGTTCTCGAATGGAGATCATGGATCGGCAAATGTAGTGTAGCATGTCTACCAACGAGTTAGTTAAAGCCCCGGGTTTAGATGCAGGCCGCTTTCAACTGAAACAACTGGAGATCTACTCATGGGATGGTTATCATTTCCCATTAGCTTGCTTGTTGTCTCCCTTCATAATAATAAAAAAACCAGCCAAGAGCGTGTTGGACACGCCCGAAATAGGGTTCCGTAGCTATTACGAAAAAATTAAATAATATTTTTCTAAGGATTTCGTATTTTGTACGGAATATTCCAAGTTTAGGTATATTTTATACCTTAGGCTGCTATTTACTCTTAAACTACTAATAATTCTCAAGAAAACATAACCGTTATAGTTTTCCTTGTAAGTTTGATATACTTACTACCATCTTGAATTTTTTTCAAATTTTTCCACCCACCGGTTTAGATTTAATACGATAACCCACACTACAAGGTTGGATGAGAAAAAAAAATCACAACCACTTTACGTTTACGGGAGGTACTCTAAAATTTTATTTTTATTTTTTTATTGTACCATTTTGTCGGCATAGTTTACTCATATATTCGTGCAAAATTACAGCTTTCTAGCATTGATAGTCCCTGAGAAAAGCCGCGGACGGACAGACAGACAGACATGGCGAAACTATAAGGGTTCCGTTTTTGCCATTTTGGCTACGGAACCCTAAAAATAGACTGGGGGAGACCTATGTCCAACAGTGGATGTCCTACAATGATGATGATGATTATTATTATCATAGACCCTAGCTTCTACCCGCGGCTTCGCTCACTAAATCCATTAGATCTGGCATTTGAATAGAAACTCCAGAATGTCGTTAACTTCCCGCGGGTATTCCCAAAAATTACATTGTAGTCTTCATTTACGCTATTAAACCTACCGAAGACCATGTAAAATTTCGATTAAAGCTTGACCCACTGACAGCGGTGACGGAGCGGGGGGAGCTTTAGCGGTTAAGATTTTGATACCGTGGAAATACCGGGATAAAAAGTATAATTATTCTACATCCAGCTCTACATACCAAATTCCATCTAAATCCGTCCCGCCATTTTAGCGTGAAAAAGCAACGCACGCTCACAAACTTTCGAATTTATAGTATTAGTAGGAAGTAGAATACCTTAAGGAGGACTTGGGGAGGATGTCCAGCAGTGGACATCTTTCGGCTGACAATGAAGACAAAATATAAAGTTTAGTTATTTCTCAGTTGTTAAGTCCAGTTTAGACATGCAAGAAAAATCGTGCAGTTGCTCGATTGATCGATCGTAAGCTTTATGACCTCGCAATGTAAAGCAACTTGTAGGATTTTGTTGCAGGTCTAAACTAAGTTTAAACATACCTCTATGGCGAGCACAGCATCAGCATGCCCGGTGACTGTGACAGAGTCCCTCTTCAACGTCTCGTCAGCTGAGTAGTCGAACAGTTTACACTCCTTGTCACTATGCCCCACCTCCGCCGGGGCTACATCTTCTGACGACTGACTATTATCCAATATTACATCTTCATTAATCGGCAGATCTACTCTCTCAGCCGCATCCTTCTCTTCAGATTTGATCTCGCATTCATCACCAATCACAATGTCTTCTGACACATCTAACATGTCAAAAGGCATGTCAGGCTCAGTTACCACCGTTTCCTCAGCAACATCAGTCATGTCAGGGACTTCAGACTTAGTGGTGGTCTCCTCAATTACCGAAAGTTCGCCTGGATCTTTTTTAGGCTGTTCTGTAACAGGGATGGTGCTTGTGTATCTACTCAAATCTTCTCTCTTCAGTGCAACAAAACATTCTCGTATTCCTAATGCAATTGCAGCTGGATTGACCGGTTTGACGGTCTTACTCTTCTTAGCTGTTTTCTTTTTCGATGCTTTTTGTGATCGCGATTTCGTTTTCTTTTTGGAGGTTGCGGGTTTAACTTCAGGAACCTCTAAATCATCTAGCGATATGATGTCTTCTAAAGGTCTGTCATCAGTAATAATCTGTTCTATGAGTGATATGTTAGGAGTATTTGTTTTTCTGTTACTTCTAACAACAGTAGGGCTTTGTGATTTCACCCGCGTCCGATTTGCTAGCTTTTGGCGCTTACTTCGCTTCTGTACCGTTGGGGGTTCACTGGGCTCTGGCTCTTCTGCTACACTCTCTAGAGCAATTTGCTCCAACTCCTCAACGGGAATACTTGTAAACTCATCAACGATCGCATCTTCCGATAGCACAACTTCATTTTCAACTTCGTCTTTATTTTCGGTAATTGGGGTGACCTCTAAAACCGTCATACCCAAATTTTGCATAGGGTTAGAACTTGATTGTTTTGCTTCCAATGAATTGTAAAGCTTAAATTTCTCTTGTAGTAATACTTGAATTTCGAGATCGATTTCTTTCATCCGTTCGAAAGTATCAGTGGATTTAATTCCAGATTTTTCGAAAGTGACTGGACTCGTTTGTGTAGCCTTCACTACTATCTTCTTAATTTCTGTTTGACAAAATTTAGAAATTTTTGGAAAAGCTGTCTGTGTATCTTTCACATGAGTCTTAGGTAGAATTATTTGCGTTGCAACATGGCGCTTAATTTTGCACTTGGATATTATCACTGGTTTCTTTTCCTCTGCCTTTTTGGTAGTACTGATAGTGGGTTGTGCAGAATTTCTATGAGCTTGATGTGAACTAGAAATCTTTTTCGGGTTTTCTAGAAACATGTCTATTGATTTGAGCTTAATCTTTAATTCTGCTTTGGGCTGCGTTTCACTACAACTATTAATATTCTCCTTAGGACTTATATTGGAATGACTGGTGGACAAACTGCGGCTCCTTTTAGGATCCTGTTCTTTCTTTTTTGGCGTTTCTTTCCTTTTAACGTATTTATCTGAATATCCTTTATCACTGAGTTCGACATTTTTAACATCTTTCGGTAACTCTTTTTCACATTCGTCCTTAGGGAAATATAAATTGAATATGGACTTGGCAGCATCACATTTTTTCTCAATAGACTTCGAACTACAGTCGTTTACATTAATTATAATATTCTTATTTAAGATTTGTTTATTGGCCTCCACTGGAAGGGTTTCGCTCTTTTTTCGTTTCTCCTTTCGATGAGAAGGTTTCTGGTCAATGGACCTCTTTCGAGCATTTGATGATATTGTTGATTTAGCTGTATCCGAGTTTTCCATTTTTTTAGATTCTTTCTGGGCATCTTTAATTTCATTTTTGTCTTGATCATTATCTGAATTTATTTCATGATTTAGATTTTCTGTAGAAGTATCATTATTTTCATTAGCATTAGATACATGATTCAACTCATTCTTCACAGATATGTTTGGTGTATGTGCAATTCTATGATTGCGTTTGACTCTATTGAGAGATGATGATAATTTCAGGGGTGATTTAGCAATACTTAATATTTGACTATCAATTTCTTTCTTTATATCTTTAGGAGCAATTTCAGGGCTCAAAAGAACTTCTTTCTTGACAATTGGTGGTTTGTCTTTAACAGAGTCTAGTAGTTGCATTTTATTAATACTATCTGTCTCACTAAGATTGTTTTCAGTGGCAGACATTAGCTGCTTATCGAGTTCTGCTTCAATAAAGTTGGGGTCCACAGCAACATGATACTGCTTGTCTAGATCAGCAAATGGGTCTTCTTCGTCAGAGAGTTGCTCCACATTTGAATCAAATATTGGTGCAGGTGTATCACATCGTCGCCTTTCTTCGCTGAGCTTGTGTCGCTCCCTGTCTGCGCTTTGTCTAGCTTGTTCACGACTCTCAGTGCTTTCACGTTTGAGTTGGCTCATCTGGTCGAAATCAAAAGTTTTTTTAACTCTACGTTCATAAAGTTGGGGTTCTGGGTCATGATGGAATGTTTCAGGACTTGCAGGTGCCTCCATAGAAGTAAAACTTGATTGTGACGCTGGTTGTTCCGGATAATATGCATTATCATCTTCAGGATAGTGTGACATTGGACTTATTTTAGAAAAATCTTCATAGTGATACTCATTAGAATAGTTAGCGTTATTTGTTGGTTCTTCAGCTTGATAGTAATTAGGATCTTCCTCAACCATGTCAAACCTCTGATCAAATTCATCGAGCTGCAAAACTTTGTTTAACTCTGCCATAACAAGTGGCTTTATATCTTCAAGCAACACTGTATCTTGAGGTTCAAGAATGCATTGCATTTGTTTCAAGAATGTATCCTCATAAATGGTATTATTGTCATCTTGTATAAACTCAGCACTGGAGCTGCAGAGAGATTTCTCTGCTAAAGATCGCATATGTCGATCATAACTGTTTTGAGACTCAGTAATAAGACTGCTAATGGCATATTCGAACTTTGTAGATGAATTGGGATTATCCATTAACTTATGCATTTTATCCTTGTCCATTTTAAAAATTTCATGAACAATTTTGTTTTTTATTTTGTCACAGTTGGACTGGACATTTTGTCTCCTCCGCTGTATTCTCTTTTTAGCTGGAGGTGTTTGTGGCTCATTTTGGTAAGTAGTGGTTGTTGGTTCCACATCAGGTCTATCATCAGGGTTCTGCTCGGCAGGCGGGTTGTCAGCGTTACTTTGAGATTCGCTGCGGTTTAACAATCTTTTTCTGACAATATCAACAGTGTCGTCAACAGAGCGACTGAATGAATTCGAGTTATCAATAGCTGTAGGTATATTACTACCATAATGATCAGAAGAAGGTGGTCTGTGAGCAGTAAATGATGGGATTTGGTTTCCATCCATATTGTTATGGTATTGTGTTGCTCTGTTATGGGGTCTGTTGTCAAAACTAGTCCTCCTATTCTCAATAGGGTTTGCCCAAGGAGGGGGCTGACTAAAAGTTTCGGCCATATTGAAATTTTGCCTGTGGTCTACATCACCCATGTTGTTAACACGACTGTGGTCACTACTTGTGCGGCTTTCACAGTATGTTAGTATGTTCTTGTAAGGGGACACATGATCAGAGTCCTTCTGCCTTAGATGAGGTGGTGGATAGTTATGATCTCTGTCGTCTCTGTCAGCCAGCCTGTGCGGGTTGATGTGTGGCCGGTATGAGTAACGGTCATGCCTAGGTCCAGAGTGGATATTAAAGTGTGGGGCCCCTCTATGTAATCTTGGACCAGCCATTCTTGGGCCTCCATACCTGTGACAAAATACATATTAAATATATATAACTTTCATTCACGCATTTTATTATTTATTTATTGAATTTCTGATGCTATGAAATTCATTATAGCTCTACTAACAAATAATAAGTCAGGAATTGTAACTTCGCTATAAGCATGAATACCGTGTCCTAAGCGTGTCCTGTGTCATTTAATTTTGCCTGACATTTATTTTGCAAGTTTAGTGAGCTCACGACAAATTTTCGCACTTTTGATTGTGAATAGCTCTAAATTATTATGCCAATGTGTGTTATGAAGTGGTGCAGGAACAATGCAAAATTAAAATGTCCAGGGATCACTTTCCACTAATAAGTAGTTGTAAAAATAGATTTATATTTAATTTAAAAATGTTCAAATACATTATCAGTTGGAGATGGTCAGTATTTATGCACGTCTACTTGCAACCTCGAAATTGAATCATAAGTTGGTTCTAAGTATGGCCACATTTTGTGTGGAATTTGTTCTGAGTTACGCTTACTGACTTATTATTTATTCTATTTATTCGTAGTTATAATAATAATAATAACATTTGTTTATTCAGATAGCTAGGATCCATCAGTTGTTAGTATTACTTATAAATATGTTAGGTACATGGTGTTAGTTAAATGTATGATGCTTACTCTAGTGTTAGTGAAACATAAACAAATAAAGAATAATAAAATATAGCTGGTGCTGAGTGAGCTGTTATAGCTGATGTAAGTGATGGGCATTGGGTCAATTTCAGGGTAGGCAGGACCCACCACCAGCAGCGGCAGGCTAGGCTGCATTTGTGTTGCTTACCCTAACAACATACTACACATTATTATTACTGTGACCTATCTCTAACTTGATCCTGAATAATAAATAAGTTTTTCTATAACATATAATTTTTTTTCTTTTGAAAATTTTCAGTAAAGAAAAACATTGCGAGGATAACTGCACAAACCTGTGAAGCAATTCAATAGTGTGTAAAGTTCCCAATTGATACTGGGCCCAAATGGGAACTATGACCCAAACCCTCTCATTCCAACAACAACAAAACCTAACTACCAAAGTATATGGTCAAGTGGTGAGCAATCATCCTAAAGTCCCATACATATTACCCATTGTTTTATTTAACAATTAAGTTAATGTATTTCTAACTTAACCAACTTCCACTGCTAAAACAAACAAATGACAATTGTCTTTATTTTAAAGATTTTACAATGGCAACTTGACATTATTGTCAACATGTGTTGCCCAAGTGCCAGACCTTTTTTTTGGATCACAAGTAAAGGGCTCACTTTGTTTTGATAAAAAAGTTGTTTATTGTGAGGCAACTCATGTTGGCTTGGTCTATGATTGTATACATATAGTTATATATTGTATACATACAGGTATACAGTCTTTCATGATTTATGATGAATATGTCCATTCGTAGCCGAAAAGTCGATCACTTACTTTTTCATATAAAATTGAATTCCCGCGCTACATGTTCGATCTTGCACGCTATAAAAAGCATTTGTTCTGCCGTTGAATAGCATAAACCAATCAATCAATTACGAAAATATAAAATGGATAAACTGGGCATTGAGTTAACAGCCGATTAGACGGTGGATCACAAAACAGGTAAAACTAACTGAAGCGCACTTTCGGCGCGTAATATGATGCAATGACGCTGAGGCGTCGTATATGCGAGTATCGATTGTATAATTGACTTACTTCGAAGGTAGATCCATTTGATAAGATTGTGGTGGTCTGTAATGCGGTACACCTCCACCGCGGGGCCGAAAATGCCTCGGAGATTCATTCCGCCATCCACCCATGCCAGGATGACCTCGCCTCATTATAACGCGATTATCGCATACTATTACGATAAAACTGATGGTGTATCAATAGCACTAATAACTGAATAAATTTTATCAACAAATCACTGGATTAGCATGCAAATAAACAACTTTAATCGAGATTATCCCGCTTAAATAATAAAAACACACAACCAATGCTATTTTTTAATTTTGTTGACAATTTGACATTTGAGTGATGTTGCAAGCAGAAAAAATACGTTTCTTCTTCTTAACAGGGTAAATTACATTCCCTGAATATGGCAACCGGTACTCTTGTTTTCTTAATCATAACACATTATCATTTCGAAATCTATCTACAATAATAAATGACGTGTTATTTATTAAATAACAGATATTCTAATAACGATTAATTAGTTCTCATCATCCCAGCCTATATGCGTCCCACTGCTGGGCACAGGCCTCCTCTCAGAACAAGAGGGTATCTGATAAAAAAATCTTTTTCCAGTGTTAATTTTGGTCAACGATTAGCTGATTACGTCACGGATGTGATCAACGCGTCTCATTCGAGGTAGTTCAGCTAGTTGTCAAGAGATGGCGTTAAAAATCAAAATAATGAGGGCTACCGTTTTCGCGCTCACCAGGTGGCGCCACTGTAGACAAAGGTCCTGCTCGAAGTTCGTATCGTACCGTCCCTCTCGCACTCGTATTAAATAGTATAAGTGTCAGAGGGACCGCACGAGACGAACTTCAACTTTCGAGTTTCGTAGTAGCCCTGCTGCAGGCGTGAAAACAAAATTTACATTTAAATCATATTTAATACTTTTAAACCGTTTTGTTCGGAAAAAAGGGAGGACAAAGGTTTTCGAAAGACAGATATTCATTGCCCCGTAACCCATATTAGCCATAGGTAATTTCAGGTAGGTGTTGCAAAATATTCACAAAAAATAATCTAATTATAAATAAAACCGCGTAGCTCACCCTATGAGCTCACCCAAAAACAGTGACATTTGACATTTCGGAGACCTCTCGCTACGCTAGCGCCTCTAGCGGCGAATAGTTAACATTTAAAGTGTGCATTACTTATTGTGGTAGTTTTCAAGTAGTTTTCCTTTTATAATTATTAACCCCCGGCGCAAAAAGAGGGATGTTATAAGTTTTTATAGATGTAGTGAAAAAAGTATTTACACAGGCCAAGTAAAATCTTGTATCAATTATTTATTATAGACTACGGCATGGAAAAGATTTTCACTTTGTCATACTAGTACACTGTACCTACATGTCTACATGTATATTAGTGGCAATGAATTTGTTAAATTTTGTTATAATCAGCAAAACTTTTACTTACTAAACGCACTAACGGAACTGACACTTTTAATACAGTGCGTGTAGTCATTGATTCAGCCATCGTAATGATCATGTTCATCAGCAGGGCTACTACGACACTCGAAACTCGAAGTTCATATCGTACCGTCCGCTCTCGTATTAAATAGTATAAGTGTCAGAGGGACCGCACGACACGAACTTCGAGTTTCGTAGTAGCCCTGCAGACATGTTGAAACAACAATTCAACGGGTGTAGCTACTAAACCACGAAATAAAAAAAAACAAATATACCTATTTATTATTTTCTGTTCCACATCGATGTCCACTCCGCACACTCCCACTACTCCTTCATACTGGTTCCATCCATCTCCTTCATATAAAATATATAAGTACAGTCACCAGCATTAATATCTGCCACAGCGGAGCGTGCAAAAATATCTGACACGTCCTTTCCGGCCCTAGAAATAGAGGCGTATCAAATATTTATGCACGCTTGTTGTGTCAGATATTGGTGCTGGTGACTGTACAAGCTATTATTTGGTACAGCCCCCGGCCCGTAAGAGTAGCGTTGACCGTTAAATCTGCGAATGTGACACTCGCGCACGCTAAGGAGCGCTTGTACGCTTGCTATGTGCACCCTCCCCGCGCATCACTCAGCCCCCCCGCCCCCCACGACGATATCTACTTTATTTGTATTTTTGCTCATTTATGGTCACCGTTCGAAAATTCCAGCTCACTCTATATTATATTATAAGCCCTATTATATTACAAGACCGGTCTGGGTGGAGAGCCTTGGGGGAGGCCTACGTCCAGCAGTGGACGTCTTTCGTTTGACATGATGATACCTATATATTGTCCTTTCCTCAGAGTATAGGCCTATGGGATTTTCATAGCTCAGGATAATGTAATAAAACAACATAGAATAAAACAACATAATAAAATATTTGTACAACACGTTTATATCTAATAGCAACTAGTATCAATATTTTTACAAAACATTGCAGACGCAAGCAGAAACTTTCCACTGTCATAATAAAAATAACTGGTTACTGTTACAAATCAAATCAGCGACATTTCTTGACAGAAAAAAAACTGTAAAACCGTGATAGAAAAAAAAACAACTAATCGAAATATATTTCAGCATGGCAACATTTCGTTACGCCTTCAAATAAAACGCGGAATGGACAGTCAGTAGGCACAATGGTTTCCATAAGGCTTTGGCCGATGTTCTACATGCCAGCCAAGATTGAAGTTGGGTCTTCAACCCCCGATTTGACCTTCCGTAAGAAGAGGACAGCCTCGCGGCCGTCAATTAATCTGTGGTCGTAGGAGAGAGCTAGGTACATCATCGGCCGTATCTCCACCTGAAAGAGAATAGGTATATAAATAAATAAAAGAACCACAAAAGGAAGACAGAGAAAGGGTACCCCCCTGTAACGGCGGTAAGAATGGATACCGGCGATAACGCCGTTACAAGGGGATACCTTTTCTCTGCAGCTGACTGTACCTAGCCTACTAAGCTATGTTTGCAATTGGCTCATTTTGTTATTTGGTTATTCATTTAGCCAATTGGCCAATTGCAAGCAAGACCGTTACGTACGTCAAATAAACCTCACGATACTAACGCCATCTGGCGATATTTCGCCTGTCTTTTAGCCCTTATTGTCTCAGTTCATTGAGGCTTTACTGTCTGTCGCAAGGAATAACACTTTGGTAGTCAAGACAGAGATGGCTAATGTGATTGCGAACGTCAGTGCGTTAGACAATACGACGTCAGCATGGCTACCGAAATTCGAAAATCGAAGCTCGTGTCGTTCGAGCCCTCTGACACTTATACTATTTAATACGAGAGCGAGAGGGACGGTACGATACGGACCTCGACTTTCGAACTTCGGAGCAGGTCCTCTGGGGTTAATGATGAAGCTCACCTTGCTGCCGACGGCGACCGGCCGCTGCACGATGGCGTGCATGCCAAGAATGGCCGACTGCGGCAGGTTGATGATGGGCATGGAAATGAGCGAGCCGAACACGCCGCCGTTGCTGATCGTGAACGTGCCGCCTTGCATGTCCGCTGGGGTCAGCTTGCCTGCCGACAAACGACTCAATGAGGGCTATCGCGTAAGAATTCGCCGCTAGAGGCGCTAGTGTAGCGTGAGGTCTCCGAAATGTCAAATCTCATAGTTTTTGGGTGAGCTACGCTATTTATAATTAGAATAATTTTGTGAATATTTTGCAATATCTGAAATTAATTATGGCAAATATGCGTTCCGGGGCAATGAATGTCTGTGTTTTGGGACAGTTTTGTCTTTCGGACCTTTGTCCTCCCTTTTTTCCGAACAAAACGGGGACTATGCAACACTGTGGCATGCTCGATATTTTTATGGAACGGTTTTAAGATGTATTAAATATGATTTTAATCTAAACTTTGTTTTTACGCCCGTAATAACAGAATGAAAGCCATACTTAAAAACCTCACGCAACAGTGCGCCATCTAGCGAGACAAAAACGATAGCCCTCATTAACTGCAGGTCTGTACAAGTGTCATAACTATACAGGATGGCCCATTTAGATCAGTCAGTATGGGAAAGTCTGAAACTATAATCCATACGAAGATCAGTTCTTGGGACCATGTTATCGATTTTGGTAACAAGAAAAACTGCATCATTGAAAAAAACTTTTACTCAGTTCGGGAATCGAACCCAGTCGTTTTGAACAATAAAACTTACATTATTTCTATTTGGATACCGGTAGTATGGTATCTAGAAGAAATAAAATACATTGTATTCCATATTTTTTAATAATGTAAGTTTTATTTTTTTTAATCGCCCGGGTTCGATTCCCGAGCTGAGTATAGTTTGTTCACGTCATGACGAACACTTCCTCGCCATCGCCATGGTGGGAATGTAGCCTAACTACTAACTTAGCAGCATTGGATTTTCCTCGTGTCTCACTCTCACATCGCTCAAATAATTTGAGTTCTGTTCTTTGAGCGATTGGCCTGCCCATTGCCAACTTGAACTTGCATACTGACTGCTGTTTTACGCTACTGACCGGTCCTCGCCTTCTCGGCGATGGCAGCCATGGTGAGTTCTATCTTTGGATAGTCCATAGACTCCACGTTGCGAAGCACGGGCACGACCAAACCCCTCGGCGTGGCCACCGCTACCGATATATCTACGTAGTCCCTGAAACATAAAGCTGGTTTAAATACGAATATGTGTCGACGTATGTTAGGTCGGTTCTTAAAAAATATGTTGCTGGTATATTTTTGATAGTAACAGAAATATACTAGCAACAATGCAGCCTAACCCGGCTCTATATTGAGTAAAAATTTACGTCGTGGGACGGGCGCAGGCTGAAAATCAGCGCTGCAAGTTTCTTTTGCTCGCAGCTTATGTTGAGCCTGAGCCCATTGCCACCTGCTTCCGTGTAATTGTTTTTTATTTTATTTGTGTACTTAGTCTTATTTTCTGTGGAAATAAATAAATAAAACAACAAGGGGTGCCCAACCGGTCGATCGCGATCGACCGATTGGACCGATCGCGACTATTAGGTAGTGCAGTCGATCGGGGAAAGGCAAAACATAAATAAATACTGAACTGTGCTGTTTAATTTAAGATTTCAAGAAGTATGTAATTGATAGATCGCACAGGGTTTCGTCATATTTTATTTCGATTTTGGGTCTAATCAAGTTGGCCACCCCTGCTATATAACATTGCTAAAGGGATCCATTTTTGAAGTCATGTCGACGGGCGGTTTCAGACTGGCGATTTATTTGTGCGTCTAAGCCCGTTTTTGGAAGAGAGTGTACGCTACAACGCGCTAGCCCTGCTGGCTACTACGAAACGAAACTCGAAACTCGAAGTTCATGTCGCGTGGTCCATCTCGTTCTCGTATTAAATAGTGTAAGTGTCAGACAGAGGGACCGCACAACACGAACTTCGAGTTTCGTAGTAGCCCTGCAGGCCCTGTACTCCGAAGTGCAAAATTCGAACTTCGTGTCTTGCCGTCCCGCTGACGCTTGTATTATTTAAAACGAGAGTGAGAGGGACGGCACGATACGAAATTCGAATTATTCTTTCGAGCATTGAAGCTACATAAGATAGTTTAAGCGCGAGCGAGAACAGTCCTTCCAGACCATTGTTATATTACATTTAACTTAACAATCACAATTAACATTGAAAGAAATACACGAAATACGATCAACTAATACGTTCGCTATTTAGAACTTTATTTAACTTAAAACAATTCAAAATGCATTACATTTAGTGTTACTCGCCAAATTGTAACGTTTATCGTTCTTAACCTCCTAACAGCCCGCGTATTTTTTTTTAACATAATGTCTAATCGAATGACAATTTTTCTTGATTGATATCAAGTTTAAAATTCATGGATTAAACATTTGACGCTGTGTCTTATACGACAGGAGTTTAAAACACGGTGTCATTTTTGCGTCAAGAAAAGAATAATTTATTGAATCAGGCGTTACTTTGCGGATGTCCATATCAATGAAGTAAAATAATTTCCTTGCTCACCCGCGACCTTACGATAGCTAAGCTTATGCAAAATATGCGTGTTCATGCAGATCCTCCACCTCCACACTGTAAGAACACACACAAATCACACAAACCCATCTATCACCACCACCACACTACACTGACGCGTTTCGAACTCAAACAGAGCTCATCTTCAGAGTGACACAACCGTACACCATGCCACCAGTTGTTAGACTAACAAACCACAACCACCGTTCTAACTTGTCACTGTAACTCCCCAAGTACCCACATACGTTTTATGAAACAAAACAAAACTACCCACAAATTATTAATAAATATTTTTAACCGTCCTTCAAAACTACCTTGATTTTTATTTATTTACTGTCAAGGCATGTTTTATTAACTACCATTGCTGAAATTAGATCCAAGCCGTAGCAAGGGTGATGAAACTAAATTTACCTGCTCATTAATAATAGACCCCATACTGTTGTATCTAATTATCTCCATGCATTCTAAAACATCGAGACGAAACCCCTTGCCACAATAATGTAACACTTCATACGAATCTGAGTCCGATAAAGAATGATTTAGTTCCAACAAATGTTTGGCAAAATTCGACTTATCAGGATGCTCATTCCTATATGCCGAAACATGCTCTTTAAATCTAGCATTAAAACTGCGTCCTGTCTGACCAACATATACTTTACTGCAGTCATTACAAGTGAGCTTGTATACACCCGATCTAGTTCCTTTATCTACCTTCTCTTTGTGGTTACAAAGTTTAGAGTACAAAGAGTTGTTAGTCCTAAAGGCTACCTTAACATTGTTTGATTTTAAAATACCACAAATTCTATCAGACAAACGACCAACGTATGAAATGCTACACCTATATTTGTTAGAAGACTGCGATGGTAACACGGCGTAAAGCATGCTATTCACTATCCGTGCCTGCTTCCTCTGAACCAAACTATTGATCATTGATTTAGTATAACCATTCGACAACGCTATCTGATAAATAGTATTTAACTCTAAATCAAAATCTTCCCTAGAAAGAGGTACAGTTAACAATCTATGTACATAACAATGAAAAGCTGCTAATTTATGCTGCCACGGGTGATTAGACGATGCTGGTATCACCGCATCTGTGTACGTGGGCTTTCGGTAAATTTTGAATTGATGTTTATTATTAAATCTATTAATTGTCAAATCCAAAAAGTTTAACGATAAATTTTCTTCTAATTCTTTTTTAAATTTTATTTTAACATGTTTGTTATTTAAACCATTCACAAACAAGTCGAGCTGTCTCATACTTCCCCTCCAGCACAGAATTAAATCATCAACGTACCTATAATAATACACAATATTATTATTACCCACTATGTACCTATTTTCAAAGTAATCCATAAAAATATCTGCCATTAATGGACTCAGAGGTGATCCCATTGCTAAACCATCACTCTGTAAATAATACTGTCCATTAAACCGGAAATAATTTTGCTTCATGCATAAAGTTACCAAATCAATTAATTCACAAACCTCCCCAGGATGTAAACGCTTCCTTTCCAAATGGTTTTTAAGAATAACTATTGTCTCACCATATGGTACATTAGTAAATAAACTATCTACATCTAAAGAAAGCAATGTTGCGTTAGGTTGGTGTAAAATCTTCATTTAACCCATCATACAGTTTGAAGAATAGTTCAGATTTAGTTAGCAAAATTAAAGATTACAGCATTCCGCCTAACGCAACATTGCTTTCTTTAGATGTAGATAGTTTATTTACTAATGTACCATATGGTGAGACAATAGTTATTCTTAAAAACCATTTGGAAAGGAAGCGTTTACATCCTGGGGAGGTTTGTGAATTAATTGATTTGGTAACTTTATGCATGAAGCAAAATTATTTCCGGTTTAATGGACAGTATTATTTACAGAGTGATGGTTTAGCAATGGGATCACCTCTGAGTCCATTAATGGCAGATATTTTTATGGATTACTTTGAAAATAGGTACATAGTGGGTAATAATAATATTGTGTATTATTATAGGTACGTTGATGATTTAATTCTGTGCTGGAGGGGAAGTATGAGACAGCTCGACTTGTTTGTGAATGGTTTAAATAACAAACATGTTAAAATAAAATTTAAAAAAGAATTAGAAGAAAATTTATCGTTAAACTTTTTGGATTTGACAATTAATAGATTTAATAATAAACATCAATTCAAAATTTACCGAAAGCCCACGTACACAGATGCGGTGATACCAGCATCGTCTAATCACCCGTGGCAGCATAAATTAGCAGCTTTTCATTGTTATGTACATAGATTGTTAACTGTACCTCTTTCTAGGGAAGATTTTGATTTAGAGTTAAATACTATTTATCAGATAGCGTTGTCGAATGGTTATACTAAATCAATGATCAATAGTTTGGTTCAGAGGAAGCAGGCACGGATAGTGAATAGCATGCTTTACGCCGTGTTACCATCGCAGTCTTCTAACAAATATAGGTGTAGCATTTCATACGTTGGTCGTTTGTCTGATAGAATTTGTGGTATTTTAAAATCAAACAATGTTAAGGTAGCCTTTAGGACTAACAACTCTTTGTACTCTAAACTTTGTAACCACAAAGAGAAGGTAGATAAAGGAACTAGATCGGGTGTATACAAGCTCACTTGTAATGACTGCAGTAAAGTATATGTTGGTCAGACAGGACGCAGTTTTAATGCTAGATTTAAAGAGCATGTTTCGGCATATAGGAATGAGCATCCTGATAAGTCGAATTTTGCCAAACATTTGTTGGAACTAAATCATTCTTTATCGGACTCAGATTCGTATGAAGTGTTACATTATTGTGGCAAGGGTTTCGTCTCGATGTTTTAGAATGCATGGAGATAATTAGATACAACAGTATGGGGTCTATTATTAATGAGCAGGTAAATTTAGTTTCATCACCCTTGCTACGGCTTGGATCTAATTTCAGCAATGGTAGTTAATAAAACATGCCTTGACAGTAAATAAATAAAAATCAAGGTAGTTTTGAAGGGCGGTTAAAAATATTTATTAATAATTTGTGGGTAGTTTTGTTTTGTTTCATAAAACGTATGTGGGTACTTGGGGAGTTACAGTGACAAGTTAGAACGGTGGTTGTGGTTTGTTAGTCTAACAACTGGTGGCATGGTGTACGGTTGTGTCACTCTGAAGATGAGCTCTGTTTGAGTTCGAAACGCGTCAGTGTAGTGTGGTGGTGGTGATAGATGGGTTTGTGTGATTTGTGTGTGTTCTTACAGTGTGGAGGTGGAGGATCTGCATGAACACGCATATTTTGCATAAGCTTAGCTATCGTAAGGTCGCGGGTGAGCAAGGAAATTATTTTACTTCAAGAAAAGAATAACCTGTAGACGATGTCCTCTCCAATGATGACGCCGTTGACCACGGGCTGGTCCATGAGCGCGTTGGCAGAGGCCTTCAGGAACGGGGACATGAAGGATAGCTTCACGCCGTACTTCTTCGTGAACGCAGCCAGGTTCGCTTTCCGGTACGCCATTAGTTTACTGTAATGCACAACGTACGTAATTGGTATTGCTTCCAATTTATCTACTATTATCATCATAATCATCATCATATCAGTTGCAGGTGGTAGGACCTTGTACAGGGTCCACCCGGATTGCTACCACCATCTTGCTCGTTAATCCTGCCGTGAAGCAGCAGTGCTTGGACTGTTTGTGTTTCGGCGTGGAGAGTAAGACAGCCGGTGAAATTACTGGCACTTGAGGTATCCCATCTTAGGTCTCTAAGTTGGCAGACAGACGAGCAGACAGTTCACCTGATGTTAAGTGATTACCGTCGCCCATAGACATCCGCGCACCATCAGCACTGCAGATGCAGATGCGTTGCTGGCCTTGCAAGAAATGGTACACTCGCATTTTGAAGGTAGCCATGTCGTAGTGAGTTGGTAAAACCTCGGCCGCCAAACTGTTCCATAAATTGCATGTGGGTAAAAAGGAACACTTTAACCGCACTGTGGATGCCCGCTACCCATCAAGATGATGTTGATGGAAGCTACTTTTATGGAGAGTAGTGCGGTGATGGAATTTAGCAGCCGGATTCAGCCCGAAGACTTCATCGGAGCACTCCCCGTTGTAGACCATATAGAAAACGCAAAGATAACTAACATCTCTGCGGAGGGCCAAGTTCCCAGAGAGTATTGGATCACCGATAATACGAGCTGCCCTGCTCTGTAGACGATCAAGTGGGAGGACCAGACCAAAACTGTGAGCAATACTCCAAGTGAGACCGCGCGATTTTGAGCCTTGTACAGTTATAGACAATGGCTCGGCATGAAGTATCGTCTCGCTCGGCTGAGGACCCCCTACTTTCTGGCAGTAATTTTAGCTTCTCACCAAATGATCCCAAAATTGGACCTACAGAAGCACCCCACCCACCTCATGTCGCACTCGTTGAAGGTTGTCAGCATGGCCGTCGTGTTCTGTGCCTCCTTGAGCCGCTCCGCGATGCGCTTGCGCATCTTGTTCATAGGCACGGGGTGCTCGCTGCGGGTACCCGATATAGTCTTAGTGGGGTCGCCGATCTTCTGGGCTGCTAGCTGAATAATTGAAAGGTTTATTAATTCAGACGTTACTTAACTTAGTCAATGAACTACGGACCTTTTGAACCTATATTTACGAGTAGCTGTTGCTGGCAACTCTTTCTGTGAAGATTTTGCTTGTTGCTATAAAGGGTTTCGGAAAAAAATCCATTACAATCCTAAGCCGAGAATAACACAGTATTTAGGCCGTGAATCGTTACTCAGTATTACTTATTTTTTATTGTCAGTATTACGTACCCATCTACGAATAAATAATAAGTCAGGAAATGTAATTACGTTATAAAAATGGCCTTCCGTGAACACGTTTAGTAGGAAGTAGGCGGGGCTTAAAAGCGTGTTCTGCGGGTCATTTGACTGACATCTGACATTGCATCACGCGCGCAGACCAAGCCCTGCTTTCTTTCTGAATTTTAACCAATCAACAAGCACGTCTATTTGCAACCTCGAAAATAATTCGTATTTGATTCAGAATCATAGGTAAGTCGTTTTGGTTTAAGGATGTGGCCACTATTTTTATGGAATTTATACTGAGTTACGCTACCTGATTTATTATTATTTATTCGTAGAGTATTAGGTACTCACCAGACAATGTAGAAGCAAATACCCGTTACTTATAGACTACTTATAGAGGCTAATTATAGAGTGGACCCCGGTGGTTTCTCAGCGACTTGCACGACTGCAAGCGGCCGCTTAGCTTCTAGGTCCGCCGCCAGAGCACGAGCAGCGAAGCGACCGCGGGCCCGGCTTCTGGGCCCTGCGTCACGCCTGTTATATCGACCAAAGTCCAGCACTAATGATTGACTGACGACGATGTCTTACCGGTGGTCCCGCCATTTTTTGAGCAACTTAGCTTGGCTTTACAGTCCGGCGCCGTGCTTGTTCAACCTAAGAACTGTACTGGTTGTCTAATTAGCTGACGACGATCTTGATGTTTTACCGGGACCCGCCGGTTTCTTAGCGACCACGGGTTTGTCTTCTGCTGCGCTTGTTATTGGGACCTAAGAGTCTCCCCACATCTATTAACGCGGAATCGGAAAAAGCTTTATGTCCACGCAATAAGTGCTAAAAAGTCGATAGATGTGGGGAGATTCTAAGGCCAGCCCTGATCGTATATTGGCTGACGATGTCTTACCGTGGGTCCCGCTGGTTTCTTAGCAACTGCGGGCTTGGCAGCAGCAGCGGGTTTGGCCGCTACGACGGCGGGGGCAGCGGCGGGGGCGGGGGCTGCGGCCGGCGCGGGTGCCGCGGGCTTGGCTGCTGGCGCCGCGGCCGGGGCCGCCGCCGGGGCAGCGGCCGGCGCTACGCCTGTTATGTCCACCTGTTGAGGAACGTGGTTTAGACAGTTGCCAAGCTAAATAACATAAAGGTCTCTACCCATTACACCATATCATCTATAACCGTAATAGCAACGTGTCAGAGAGCCTACTCCGAAATTTGAAAATCGAAGTTCGTATCGTACCGTCCCTCTCACACTCGTATTAAATAGTATAAGCGCCAGAAAGACGGAACGACACGAACTTCGATTTTCAAATTTGCGAGTAGCCCCGCAGGCGAAAATATATTTTTTGTATTGAAAAGTATGAGAGCGGGCGCAGTGAAGGCTGCTCGTACTATTTTTTAATTGGCATCCAGTCCACCCGCGCCATGCATGCAATCCGCGTCAGCTAGCGTAGGCCCTCAGATTTTAGATTACATTTTGTTTGCAGAATATTACGTCGGGATGTTACTATGTACACATTTATAATGACAATGAATGCTAGATATGGGACCTGGAACAGCGGCTGCTGCGACTTCACAGCCTGACCCTCCTTGACCAGCAGCTTCACGACCTTCCCGTGGCCGGGAGACATCACGGGCAGCGCCGTCTTGTCCGTCTCGATCTCGAGCACCACCTCGTCCATGGCTACTGCGTCACCTTCCTTCTTTATGAGCCTTAGAATCAAATAAACGATACAATTAGAACGATACCATTTTTAGTATAGGTTTTTGAAATCACATAACTCGAAAGTGGAAAAGATCCATATGATGCAGCTGTACCTGCAGCTGCACTTTTTTCTACCAATTAGAATTGGTATTTGCATGACGTGTCGTTCTAATACATTTCTAAATCTGAGTGTGATAAAAAATGGTCTTCTGGGGATCATTATTCGAGCGTTTATTTTAGTTGATTTAATTAGGCAGGGACACATTTTTGTTCACATAGTAGAATATTCTGTAATAGTTTCCAACTGGGATCTTATCTAGTAGAAGTACAAGAAGTACAAGTACAAGACGTCTAAAAAAAACGAAAATGTCATCAAATTCTACAACCCATTAATAAAAAATGTGAGCACGAAAATTGAGGCGATTGAATCGCTCTAATAATGACCCTGTATATTCTGGGGGCTCACTTGATGTCCCCGGTGGTGACGGAGTCAGGGAACGTCGGGGCTTTCACCTCCTCCACAGCCTGCAGGGCCGCACTGATGTGGAGCCAGCGACACCCATCCGACTGGTGTTCTCTGCTTCTCTGTGATTTGTCGTAGCTGCAAAGGCGGTGAAATATAACCATGACGTTTGAAAGGGGGGATTTAAATTGTCACCAGGAGGGAGTGGCTATGTTTATGTTATGATGTTACCTACGTTTTGGGTAGGTATTGATTTGAAATTGTCGGGCAATAATTTTTAATAAGACGTAAAAACGGCCCCCTTTTTCCCACAAACGATGTCGCGTGACCGTAAAAAAATACTTCCGGAATATAAACTGTAATAGCTGCTCTAAGGTCAGTGCTTTAGCAAATCTTGGTCCAATTACACTAAAGTGCCTATGGCCCTTAATAGGCTAAGATGTGGTTAAGATGGTCTTAAAAAATCTTGGAAGGAAACCTAACCAGAGGGGTGGGAGGATTATAATATTGTTTGTGGACGTCTCTCAGAGTGCAAGGAAAATAAAGAAGTCTTCAACACAACGACGGTGACTAACAGAGTCGGATCTACAATTTGGCCATTTTGGGGTTAATACGTCAAATTTTGAACATGAAACTACCGTGAGACTCACTCATTTTAAATGATACCATAACGGATAACTCACGTCTGAAATCGAGTTTAGCTCGACATGTTTCGGGCTAATCCGTAACCCTTCTTCTGGGAGCAACGCGACTTGGCGGCTGCTGCAACACGCGCACTGAACACAACACGCAAGCGCGCAACACGTAGGTACGTCGCGTTGCTCCCAGAAAAAGGGTTACGCATTAGCCCGAACAATGGAGAGCTAAACTCGATTTCAGACGTGAGTTATCCATTATGGTATCATTTAAATAGTACGTAATAGTCAATATAAAACAGTATATTTGACTTTCACACAATAATTGCAGATCCGACTCTGTTAATAGTCACCGTCGATAAACGTTTCGAATATAGGGCCACTTAAGAAACGATGTTTTTAGACAAGGTTTTATTTAATACATTCAATCAGTGCCGGCTTTAGCCCTTGGTCAAGGTAGAGCGAGATTGTCTTTTTTTTTCTTTTTTTTTATTCGACTGGATGGCAAAGGAGCAAGTGGGTCACCTGATGGTAAGAGATTACCACCACCCATAGACACCTGCAACACCAGGGGAATTGCAGATGCGTTGCCTACCTAGAGGCCTAAGATGGGATACCTCAAGTGCCAGTAATTTCACCGGCTGTCTTACTCTCGACGCCGAAACACAACTATGCAAGCACTGCTATTTCACGGCAGGATTAGCGAGCAAGATGGTGGTACCAATCCGGGCGGACCTTGCACAAGGTCCTACCACCTGCAACTACACCACTGCGTCTACACTACACCGCTTCAGCGCCTCTCAAAAGGCGCCATCAAAATTTTATTACAAGCTTTTATTTAGTTTCACCTGTCCCGTCGTCTGTCTGTCTGTCTATCGGTCTGTCTGTCTGTAGTCAAATCTTGCAAGTTAAATTTGATCAACTTCCACTATTCAGATCGACTTGAAATTTGGAATACTTATGTAAATCGCGTGACAATACAATAATCTAGTAGTGACATCCTGGTAGTCCAGCCAGGATCGTCTTCGCAGGACGGAACTCTTCAACGGTTAATAGCATCGACTTGAAATTTGGTATACAAATGTAGTTTGCGTGACAATGCAAGTACAGTCAACAAAAAGTACAGTCAGCAAAAAAAGCCTATATTAAAAATGAAATTTTTATGGTTAGGTTATTTTGCGCTAGAAACGGGAAAATGCCCCCTTGACATCTAGAGCGATTGGTCCTCTTGCTCTACCCCAGGGTCGGCGCTGCTTGCATTGTTCTTAAGTATATACGAAAATATTTCAGTTGTCTCCAATCTTGCAAGTCAAATAGCATCCATTAGTACAGATCGGATTTACTTCTTTTACTAGCAGGTATAGGTAGGTAGTAGGTATTGAATTGTTTTTCTTTTTTTATTTTT
>NC_133482.1:12665870-12678540 GCF_025370935.1 Choristoneura fumiferana | reverse complement strand
TGTGTGAAGTGTATACACACAGTTTCATTCACTCATTCAATCTATTTGTGCCAGCTCTTGTAAATCGACCTGTACACAATGGACGGTTCTGCATGTAGTGGTGTTTTGTTTTATTTGTACAGTTAACCAATTTGATTCCTAGGCCACCATGGAACCTTATCATAGTAAATAATTTTGTTTTTCCATAACATTATTTTCCGAATGACGTTGAATGTCATTTGGTTCAGAGGCGTCTTTACCTATAGTACAGGGTGTGCGTTGCACACGGGCGCAGCGGTGCTAGGGGCGGCGGCCGCGACACTTTGTACTTATTCCATTTTGACCGCGCGCTTCCTAGATGGCGCTAAAGTAATAATTGCACACGGGCGCTACATGGGCTAAAGACGCCGCTGATTTGGTTGACTATACATTTCACAACTCTAGTAAACAAAACAAAATTGTTGAGGCATGGACATACAAACAAAAAACCAAAACATTATTCTGTAAGTATGGGAACAAAGAAGTCTTTTTCATCACACTTGCTCGTAAACAGTGTCGTTACAAGCAGGCTACCTTGGTT
Organism: Choristoneura fumiferana; assembly: GCF_025370935.1. Lineage (NCBI taxonomy): Eukaryota > Metazoa > Arthropoda > Insecta > Lepidoptera > Tortricidae > Choristoneura > Choristoneura fumiferana. The sequence continues at coordinate 12,677,981 of NC_133482.1, read as the reverse complement.
GCAACCACCCAAATAAAACCCTCGACCTTAATGTGCTTGTCATGAAACCCGTGGTCGGTAAATGAGTCATTGCCCGTACTAATTTTCATGTCATGAAGCCCAAGGTCGGTCAATGAGTTTGTTACTGCATGGCGTGCTGCTGCTGCACACGCGCGCCATGCACATGGTGCGGAGGGGGAGTGGGAGGGCGGCGGGGAGCTGGCGCTGCCAAGAGCGCAATCAGCGGTATCGGCAATTTTTGATAAAATATTAGTTTTTCCTTTACAATTACAATTACAATATACAATATTACTCGCAAATGTGATGACAAACATTGTATGTCGCACGGGCGGTACTAACATTACGAACAATAACTCATTAAAGCCCTAATAAAGCCCTAAAGTTCTAATAGACTCTCGTTCGTAATTCCTTATTTACCGCCCTTAAGACACAATGTACTATTACATATCACCTTTTTTTTAGTAGGCCCACTTTCGCATCAAGAAATGGCAGCACATTAAAAAAATTGGATTGGCAACACATTTCACGGATTAAAATATACATGACACGCGACAGCGACGGTTGGTTACGAAACGTAACATCATGGTATGATATTATGGTATATACTTCGATCATCAATACGTAGTATCGTTCATCAAAGGGTATATACTTGCTGGATTGATTTTTGCTTGAGCACAGAGAAGTAAACCTTACATCGCTATTGCCGAGACTCCCTGGTTCTACCAGCACTTTCGGAAAGACCACCATTGCCAAGAACAATGCGCCGGAAGAAACTCTGTTGCCAAATCTTTCCCGCAGGCTTACCCAATGGAACGGGAACCACAATATGTGAAGCATTTTTCCCGTTTCTATCCTTATTGTCCCCTCGTGTGCCATGCTTCGCCTGAGTAACGGCCTTGCAGTGGTTCAAGCTCTTCACAGAATGCGTTGCCTGCAACATATAAATATGACAAAAATAGTTATATCCGGGGCCGGATTATCCATGTCAGGCCCCTAGGCAATGCAATTCTTGGTGCCCCATTTTAGCTGTTTAAGTGGCTGTTTCACCATCCATTGATTAGCGTTAACTGACGGTTAAATGTGATGCCGTCTCCGTCTACTCGAACAAAACAAATAGAGACAACATCACACCTAACCGCCAGTTAACACTAATCAATGGATGGTGAAACAGCCCCTAAAGCTCTAAAACTTCAATCACATTATAAGACAGCATGCACTATTAATTGTCATTGAATAACACCTATAGATACGAAGAAAACATATTACAGTTAAAACTATTTAATAACAGCATAGAGAGCATGCAATATCATATTGTTAAACACAGTTGTATAATCAGTGTGTAATATTGGTATATAAAATTGTGATTGGTTTTTTGGAATCTTTTTGTATTTTTTATTTCAATTCCAAATTTTTACTTTTACGCGGCATGGAATACCGAGGACCTGGGTTCGATTCCCAGTGATGGTCTTATTTTTCTGGTTTTTCTGTGCATCTATATTTCAGTTTGTATTTTCAATTTAGTTATTTCTAACTATTTAAGGGCTCCAGTTGCTGTTTAATTCTCCAATAGGGTTCCGTCGCCAAAACAGTCTGATAATCGCTGCGCTAGGCTATGGTCGTCAAAATTATTGGTCCCAATGGATCCCAACTTCGCTTACCTGAAAGATGACGTGTCCCCCGTGGCCCCCGTCGCCCCCGTCGGGCCCCGCGTGCTCCTTGCACCACGCACTGAGGAATGATATGCAGCCATCACCCCCATTGCCCCCCACAGCCCTTACTCTATAAGAATCCACATAATACTGGACGGTATTCCTTGTCGACTTTGCTTTTAAGCTACGCAACGCTTTCGGCGCGTATTCTTGAGAATACAACCTTATATGCGTTTGAGATATTATTTTTAGTGTTTTTAGGATATTGTTAAGCCTCATTTTGAGTCATTTGAAACGGATTTTGAGGTTATGTCGTTGTTTTACAATGTTTTTCCGAAGTGTCAATACTGTCAATGTCAGTCAGATGTAGATTTGCGTTTAGAAATGGTTGCAATGAGGGCTATCGCGTATGAATTCGCCACTAGAGGCGCTAGTGTAGCGTGAGGTCTCCGAAATGTCAAATCTCATAGATTTTGGGTGAGCTACGGGGGTTTATTTATAATAAGAATTTTTTTGTGAACATTTTGCATAACCTGAAATTAATTATGGCAATTATGCGTTACGGGGCAATGAATGTCTGTGTTTTGAGACAGCAGGGCTACTCCGAAACTTGAAACTCGAAGTTCGTGTCGTGCGGTCCCTCTGACACTTATACTATTTAATACGAGAGCGAGAGGGACCGCACGACACGAACTTCGAGTTTCGAGTTTCGGAGTAGCCCTGCAGTTTTGTCTTTCGGAAACTTTTGTCCTCCCTTTTTTTCCGAACAAAACGGGACTTAGCAACACTGCTGTTGCTGGATATTTTTATGGTACGGTTTTAAGGTGTTTTAAATATGATTTTAATCTAAACTTTGTTTTAACGCCCGTAATAACACTCTGAAAGCCACACTTAAAAACCTCCCGCAACAGTGCGCCATCTAGTGAGACAAAAAACGACAGCCCTCAACAAAACCTAATATTCGGTAAAAAAAGGTTTTGGGGTCATTTATTTTACTCTATGTCGCAAAACATTAAATTAATGTTCATACAAGCAAGCTTCAGCTCTTAGCAAGATTCAGTCAATGAGGGTTTCACATGGTTTTCACAGAGGTGACTTATCGCTAGATGACGTTAGTATCGTGAGGTCCGTTTGACGTTTAACGTTTGCTCGTGATTGGTTAAATATCTGAATGAGCCAATCTCGAGCCAATCGCAAGCAAACGTCAAAGGTCAAACGGACCTGAGGATACTAACGCCATCTAGCGATATGTCGCTTCTGTGAAAACCCTCATTATATACGAATTTCGTATCGTACCGTCCCTCTCGCTCTCGTGTTAAATAGTGTAAGTGTCAGAGGGACCGCACGACACGAACTTCGAGTTTCGAGTTTCGTAGTAGCCCAGCAGGTTGGCTCATTTTGATCGGTCAGTAATAGTCAGTATTGGGAAGTCTGGATGAAACTTTAAGACACTAGCCGTTACCCGCGACTCCGTCCGCGCAGGATTCTTTTATCGCTATCCCGCGGGAACTATTATTTTTTCCGGGACAAAGACTATCCTACGTCCTTCTCCGGGACTCCAACTATCTGTATAGCAAATTTCACCTAAATCGGTTCAGTGCGAAATGCATGATGAAGTAACAAACAAACAAACAGACTTACAAACTATCGCATTTATAATATTAGTGGGATAAGAAGATCTTCATTTTGACAAATTAGACATACTTAATTGGAAATAGCCAAAGTCATAGATTACAGAAAACGGCGATTCCCAAAGTGCAGGTATAGTTACATAAAATGTTTAAAATAATATAAGATTTAGGGGTTGTTTCATCATCCATTGATTAGTGTTAACTGGCGGTTAGGTGTGATGCCGTCTCTATTTGTTTTGTTCGAACAGACGGAGACAGCATCACATTTAACCGTCGGTTAACGCTAATCAATGGACGGTGAAACAGCTTCTTATATTTCAAGTTTACGTGATGGTGGCTGCAAGACTGGCAAGATGATTAATATTGAATTTTTTACTTATAAGTCAGTCAAAGTCAAAGTATTTTATTTGTTAAACATAGGTATAACTGTATACAGTGGTAAAAGAAAATATTATTGTCTCACCATGTTTTAAGATTGGTTTTTTGGAATCTTTTTGTATTTTTTTTTTTACCATCAGTGGTGTAGCGGTATAGCACGCGGTACGGAATACCGAGGACCTGGGTTCGATTCCCAGTGATGGTCTTATTTTTCTGTTTTTTCTGTGCATCTATATTTCAGTTTGTATTTTCAATTTCGGTTTTACGGGATGACCGTAAAAGTAAAAATTTGGAATTGAAATAAAAAATAAAAAAATACAAAAAGATTCCAAAAAACCAATCTTAATTTGATTGCTTAGAAACGATATCTCTTGTCCGGGTGAGCGGTTAGTTCCAAAGGAATGCCGAAAAAGTTTGAGGGCTTACGGCATAGATTTCGCTAGCGTCGCTGCTTAAGTGACTAAGTAAGAAACACAAGCTGAGATATGAGATGCATAGGGAAATTCGTGTCGGTACCGTTGACCATCAGTGGTGTAGCGGTATAGCACGCGGTACGGATTACCAAGGACCTGGGTTCGATTCCCAGTGATGGTCTTATTTTTCTGTTTTTCTGTGCATCTATATTTCAGTTTGTATTTTCAATTTCACCATGTTTTGCCAATTGGCGTACAAAAATAATTTAAAATAAAAGAGAGATTAAAATAACAAAATATCAGATAAAGTTTACAAGAAACAAATAATTATTAAATTGAAATTAGAATAATTGTTACTATTATGAGTCATAAGAACCTAAAAAATTATGAAAAATACTTAAATTGAATAACAAATTTTAATTAATAAAACAGGATTAAATTATATTTTAATAAGTCACTCATTTGTTTGTTATTTGTTGTTGTTTGTTTCAGTTTGTATTTTCGTTGGCAAGACGATTCTTACCTATATTTGTTACCTTTTATTGAATTAAATAATATACATTATATTATTATCATGATGATTGAACTTAAAAAAAACTTAGTTTCTCCAACAGCCAGTTTTATTACTTTTTGGGGGGGGGGAGGTAGGGGTTCGCTGTCGTCTAGAAACTTTAACAGGGGTACGTGGAGCCATAAGTTTGAGAAACCCTGCACTAAATAGTTAAATACTGAGGACTCCAAACCACAGACGCGTGTGGTGACGCCGATCCACGCGCCCCGACCTACAACATCTCGGTCAGCTGACACGAAGACCGGCGCCGCACATATGGGAGGGGATGTAACTCAGATTTCTATATGATTGTTTGAAAGGCAAATTGCTGGTTATAACAAGTGCAAGTTCATACCTTTATATATTATTCCCGCGCAGTTATCATGCCATATGTATGGCTCAAAGTAAGCTCTTAAACTCTCAAGACATCGTACTACATCTGCTTCGCTAATATTCGGTCTTTAGATCTCTATGCTCCCGTCACCTCCTGTGGAAGTAATACAACACATGACTCTCTGACTAGAGAGCCACATGTCCATGGCAACAATGCCTTGACATAATTCGTTCCTTACACTTTAGGTGGTCAGCAACCTGACCGATACTGAAAGTTGGTGTACAGATTACTTTAAACAGTGCCTTTGTAGCTTTGTGTGCTAAACCATAACTCCAAGCACCATTCTTTTGCCGTCACCTGGCGACCCTTCAGCCTTCACCTGGCTGCCTTTCTGTCCCATAAGGCGGATTTACCGTATATCGCTGCACATAGAACATTGCCTGCAATAACGTACGCCACGCATAAGCCGCGAACTCGAACCCAGTTCCAAGTAACTGACCAGTTCCGGCGCGTTCAGTATGGGACTTAATCAACCTAGAATTCTCGAGAAAACAGGGAAACCTTTCATTTAAACAGGGTATTCATAAGCGTGCTTGGCAATGCTAAGCACACAAAGTTTATCTTAGCGTTCGGAATAACTAATCCCGTAGTAGCTTGATAGCTCCGATAAGTACGAAGTAAAGCGCATACAAGTACGCATGAAGTAAAAGATGAAATTTAGCAAGGAACAAACTATGCTAGATACTTAGCTCTTAGGAAGTTGCAGCTGCTTCACCAGCTGCTATTACAGACGTTATTACTTTTCAACTAACAAAACTGAATATTAGTGCTTGTGAGAAAAACTTTGACATTTAAATTAAACGGTTCCTAACCACAGACAATATTCATAGACAAGATAACCATAGATAAAGCGTTTACCTCTTTCGTGAGTCGGAGCTCACGACACTCCCGACGAGGAAGCTAGTTAGAGTGACGTCATCAAGTCGCGAGTCCACTCCCTGATCTTCTCCAGGGCTCGAACTGCAGCTCGGCGTTTCTTATCCAGTTCCACCTCCGTCGACTGCTCTCCGTCGCTTATGTCCAGGTCATTACTCAAGGCACAATCATAACTTATATCCATGTCATCTGTCATATCCAAACGTTTATCGGTCACATCCATATTCGTATCCATGTTATCTGTGATATCCAAACGTCTATCGGTCACATCCATATTCGTATCCATGTTAGGAATCGTTTCTACCCTAGTGTGTTCAGTGGGTGTTAACTGAGATCTGAATTTGTCTACTTCAATCCTGTCATTAATCACAGTAGCTGGAATACTGATTGATTCTCCGTTGTCTTCATCTTGAGCTTCGATTCTGTTTGAAGTTTCTGTGTCTTGAAGAATGTTATGTGGCTGATCGGTGACGTCTGTTTCTAAAGGGTACAGATGAGCAATGGATCGCGTGAACACCTTATCACCTACTCTCACCTTCGCTACTCTGCATAGTCCGTCAGGTCCCTTAACGAGAGAGATGATTTTCCCCACTTTCCTTCCTTATGAGAATTATTATATCTTTCACGTAAACTCTCGTCTCCAAGCCGTTATTAGGTCTTTCTTGGTCGTGGTACCTTGTACTAGTTCGTGCTCCTGCGACGTTTCCAATCCAGTATCCGATGATGCTGAAACATTCAACTGATTCATGTCTAACTCTGAAGATGCAGTAACCGAATGATCTATATCCGCAGGACCCTCCGCGGCCACAAGCGAAGTGTCTATCATCCTTAGGTTAGGACCCTCTGCGGCCACAAGCGAAGTGTCTATCATCCTTAGGTTTTTGTTATTCTTAATCTCCTCTATCCGTCTTGAAACAAATGGTGTCAATAGCTTATGTGAGTTGTACCAGTCAATGACAATCTGGCTGACTGTCCACAAGAATAGCAGAGCTACGTTAATTTTGATAAATCTAAGCAGATAGATCTTCCCTTTTGAATAATTCAGGGCATATGGCTTGATTGTGCGAGTCGAATTGTCCGCAATGTGGATATTTTAATTTCCTTTCCTTGCACTGCTTGGCAAAATGGTTTAGGCGAAAACATTTAAAGCATCGGTTGTTAAGCTTTTGTTTTCTCTCTTCTAAGGTTTTGACTTGCTTACATCGATCGGTATAGTGTTGTCCTTGGCAAAAGAAACAGCTATACTTGCTCCTTTTGTTATCAAAATGTCTTCTATCATTTTCTGGTTCGTATCTCCTTTTATGAGGTCTACTGTCCTTGTTGAAGTTGGAATTCACTGAGCTGTGGCATTGAAATGTTTGTTTACTCCTGTTAAATTTCTGATTATTATGTCTTGCATTGATGAATTGTCTGTTACCATTATTTGATACATTATTCACATGTAATGTCTCCGCTGTATACTGAGTACTTTCTTTCAGTGATTGTTCAGAGAAGATTCTACTGGCATCTTCTCGTGCAGTAATAATAACTGCTAGCTGTTTTCTTAAGTCCTCAATTGATTCGGCCTTTACTTTCATTTTAATCTCATATATAATGTCCTCTGGAAATTTCTCCATTATCATAAATCTGAGATGATTATGACTAATATCCTCTCCCAACGAATGAAGAACTCTAATATGTCTCTCTATTTCGTCTAATGTCTTCCGGCAATCTTCAATTTTCTCTGCCCTTCTGATTTTATATAATGTGGAATAATGAGCGTCAATAATTAGATCATCTTTGCCATATCTCTCCTTTAAAGTAGATATCGCGATTCCGTAATTCTTGTTGGTAGTATCCAAACCCTCAATAGTCTTCTTAGCCTCGCCTCTGAGTGATGCCTTCAAGTACATCAACTTGTCGACATCAGACAGGTTTCTCTGGTCAATACATGAATGAAATTGATCCCAAAATTGGTGCCATTCTAGTAGATTCCCACTGAAGGTAGGTATACTAAGCTCAGGTAGTTTGCTAAGTCTTCTATCAGAAGTCACAGTCCGGGTAGCACTAGTGTCAGATTTAATGTTGATGTTGGCAGTCATTCCTGCTAACACTTCTTCTCCTTTGAGCTGTATTGTAGTAAGATTTGATATTTCGTCAGCATCAGGTTCATTACACAGGTTGAAGTATTGTAGTAATTCAGTCTCAAATCGAGTTAACATGGATTTCAATTTAGCAGCATGAATCTTTGCTTCTTCGAGGTTTTCAATTTTGCTACATATTTCAGATTGAGCAAGCATATCAATATTGCTAGCTATAGTTGATAGCCTATTGAGTAATATATTGTCCATTTTGTGTAAGAGGTTCCAATCTGTGAATGGATCTTCAAAAGAAATGATACCTTCGCTATCCGTAAGTAACATATGTCAGAAAAAATAATTAAATGAAATTAACCTGACGAATCATCATCATAAATATTGAAGGCTAATGCCTTATAAATTTAATCGCATTGACATAAAATATTGCAACCAAAATTTGACAAAATAATAATAATAATAATAATTTAACTTTGCAAATGGCACTACCAAACTCCTAGTTCAATTTCAATAGAACTAATTTAATAATATATAGCCGTGTCTGTACTGTAGTGCACACACCCTTCTTAGAGCCCTATCCACATATTTACATTAAAATTGAACATTTATAAATATATAGACAAATAAATTCGATATTCGCCACTAAATTTATTTCTCAAAATATATTAGATCAACTCATAAAAGTTGGCATATTTTAGCATTAATAAATTATAAATTTTCAAATAAATTAAACTTTTAACTTTTCCAAAATAAATTATCTTTCCATTGAGATTATTGGTTGTTCACAAATGAAGCATATAAAATAATAATTAAGGCATCTTTAATAACACGATCACAAATTAACAGTTATTAGTAAAAAGAACATACCTTGTTAATACAACTTTAATAAGTTGAACGTAAAATGCAAACTCGGCCGTCCGCTACGGCTCACACACAGCGCAGCGTCGCGGCTTACTATTTTCCGGGCGCCGCAACAGCTACTAAGGCCCCTCTGCCTGCGGGGTCGTTTTGTAAAACGAACCGCCTAAGTTCGATTCCTATACATAAATAAGCTGTGTTACTAACAATTAATTACAATAATAGGGAATCTCTCGGTCACCGAAGAAACTACTCAATTATCAGCATAAATGCTAAGCAGCATAAAATAGTCGTCTTTTCATACTCGAGACAATTTCTCATTATTTTCATCCAAGACCACAATACCTACTTAACTAAATAAATTTGAAATTTACGAAATCATAGGTACTCCTTCACGCTAAAAGACTCAATTGAACGAGCATCATCACTTATTTCGTCATTTATTGACGATTGTAACGGTTTTCCCACGATAAAACTGAAACAAAGTCATCTCGCAAACTTTCCCGGCATGAAAAAACACATGAATGTCGACGTCCCTTCGGTTCACTTTTAAAACTCCAATTTCCTCCGTATATCAGTTGAATTACACGAAATCCACACAATATGGTATCCATCGAACAATTTACGGTTGATTTAATATACTTTCTGACACAATTAGAGAATATAACTTACCAAATAAATTTCAATTAGCACTTGAGCTCCACACACCACAAGACACAGTAAAAAAATGGCGTAAATAATGGCGTCCTTGTATGTCAACAGGAATTTTCAATTTTTCACGAACTGAGAAAATACTTCCGTATTTTACCTTGTATGTACTTAATTAAATAAATATAATTTTTAAATAATACAAGAATTAATTGCGTGTCAATTATTCACTTATCATACATCCAGTAAAATATAGTAAAGCATAATTTAAAAAAGTCCTTTCCTATTAATTACTAATGGCGCATTTCCGGTATCGGCCAATTCCGATTTCCGCCAATTCCAAAATCCGTCAATTCTGATTGGAATTTTATAAATTAGTTTACAAACTTTATTAACCTAAAATAAGTATCTCTCACAGCACTACATCCATCAAGTTTGTCTTAAAATATGTATTATTGCATAATAGTAGACGTTATAATTAAGATTTCTTTCGATGAAGCTACGAGTTTAAATATTTTGAATTTTGGCAATTTCCTTTGCAAATGCAATTCGACCATGTCAAAAGTAAAGGGTCTGATGTCCATACAATTTAAAATATTATCTTTGTTTAGAAATTATGAATAAACTTTAGTTCCTTTAAATTTCGATAGATGGCGTTACGGGTATTGAACTTGCTCTGTTACACAGCAATAATTAAATATTTTTCTCTTTATTCTATCAATCCCTAGGTCCTTATCGCAGCCTTTCTCCACCAAATTTTGTGGTGACGCCGATCCACGCGCCCCGACCTACATCATCTCGGTCAGCTGACACGAAGACCGGCGCCGCACATATGGGAAGGGATGTAACTCAGATTTCTATATGATTGTTTGAAAGGCAAATTGCTGGTTATAACAAGTGCAAGTTCATACCTTTATATATTATTCCCGCGCAGTTATCATGCCATATGTATGGCTCAAAGTAAGCTCTTAAACTCTCAAGACATCGTACTACATCTGCTTCGCTAATATTCGGTCTTTAGATCTCTATGCTCCCGTCACCTCCTGTGGAAGTAATACAACACATGACTCTCTGACTAGAGAGCCACATGTCCATGGCAACAATGCCTTGACATAATTCGTTCCTTACACTTTAGGTGGTCAGCAACCTGACCGATACTGAAAGTTGGTGTACAGATTACTTTAAACAGTGCCTTTGTAGCTTTGTGTGCTAAACCATAACTCCAAGCACCATTCTTTTGCCGTCACCTGGCGACCCTCCAGCCTTCACCTGGCTGCCTTTCTGTCCCATAAGGCGAATTTACCGTATATCGCTGCACATAGAACATTGCCTGCAATAACGTACGCCACGCATAAGCCGCGAACTCGAACCCAGTTCCAAGTAACTGACCAGTTCCGGCGCGTTCAGTATGGGACTTAATCGACCTAGAATTCTCGAGAAAACAGGGAAACCTTTCATTTAAACAGGGTATTCATAAGCGTGCTTGGCAATGCTAAGCACACAAAGTTTATCTTAGCGTTCGGAATAACCAATCCCGTAGTAGCTTGATAGCTCCGATAAGTACGAAGTAAAGCGCATACAAGTACGCATGAAGTAAAAGATGAAATTTAGCAAGGAACAAACTATGCTAGATACTTAGCTCTTAGGAAATTGCAGCTGCTTCACCAGCTGCTATTACAGACGTTATTACTTTTCAACTAACAAAACTGAATATTAGTGCTTGTGAGAAAAACTTTGACATTTAAATTAAACGGTTCTAACCACAGACAATATTCATAGACAAGATAACCATAGATAAAGCGTTTACCTCTTTCGTGAGTCGGAGCTCACGACAACGCGATTCCAGATGCGATCTACGAATGCAACAACAACACAACAATACAATAAGATTAAAGAGTCCCGTGCAGGATTTAAAAACTTTACTCTCCTGAAGACATAGCAAGCATCTGTAAGCTTTTGACGCAATTTTGTCAACATGTAAAGTTACTTGACATCGCTATCCAGGTATAAGTAACTACACTTGTATATTAGTTATTCTGTGTAAGTACTCCCAAATCCGTTAACTTCATTAAAATCGAGCGTCCACCTCATAAATCTAAACCAGTGGGTGGAAAAAATTGAAAAAATCAGGATGGTGGTAAGTACATCAAACTTCAAGGAAAACTATAACGGTTAAGTTTGCTTGGAAATTATTAGTATTTAAGAGTAAATAGCAAGCCTAAAGGTATAATACATAAATATGGAAGATTCCGTATAAAATACGTAATCCTTAAAAAATATTACTTAATTTTTTAGTAATGGGCTACGGAACCGCTATTTCGGTCCGTGTCGCGACACGCTCTTGGCCGGTTTATTATTGTAGAACGCAGATTGAGAAAGCGTCAATAATCGAAACGTCAATTCCATTTATCCCATCTCTTGTGGTTTTATTATTTTCTAATCAACTTTTATCAATGAAACGCTAGTACCATGCTGGATAATTTTACTGTATAATCGTTTTTCGAATAAGGTCATCATGCTCTCCAATTTTTTATAAAAATAATCAACAGGCTTCATCAATTTCACATGAGTTCAATCTTTGCAGCAATTTAGAGTTAATTAAGTAGGTCGTAGTCTGGAGCAAATAACGACGAAAAACC
>NC_133482.1:12645323-12663930 GCF_025370935.1 Choristoneura fumiferana | reverse complement strand
AGTAGGCACAATGGTTTCCATGCTTTGGCCGATGTTCTACATGCCAGCCAAGATTGAAGTTGGGTCTTCAACCCCCGATTTGACCTTCCGTAAGAAGAGGACAGCCTCGCGGCCGTCAATTAATCTGTGGTCGTAGGAGAGAGCTAGGTACATCATCGGCCGTATCTCCACCTGAAAGAGAATAGGTATATAAATAAATAAAAGAACCACAAAAGGAAGACAGAGAAAGGGTACCCCCCTGTAACGGCGGTAAGTATGGATACCGGCGATAACGCCGTTACAAGGGGATACCTTTTCTCTGCAGCTGACTGTACCTAGCCTACTTAGCCATGTTTGCAATTGGCTCATTTTGTTATTCATTTAGCCAATTGGCCAATTGCAAGCAAGACCGTTACGTCAAATAAACCTCACGATACTAACGCCATCTGGCGATATTTCGCCTGTCTTTTAGCCCTCATTGTCTCAGTTCATTGAGGCTTTACTGTCTGTCGCAAGGAATAAGACTTTGGTAGTCAAGACAGAGATCAGAGATGGCTAATGTGATTGCGAACGTCAGTGCGTTAGACAATACGACGTCAGCATGGCTATCGAAATTCGAAAATCGAAGCTCGTGTCGTTCGAGCCCTCTGACACATACTATTTAATACGAGAGCGAGAGGGGCGGTACGATACGAACCTCGACTTTCGAACTTCGGAGCAGGTCCTCTGGGCTTAATGATGAAGCTCACCTTGCTGCCGACGGCGACCGGCCGCTGCACGATGGCGTGCATGCCAAGAATGGCCGACTGCGGCAGGTTGATGATGGGCATGGAAATGAGCGAGCCGAACACGCCGCCGTTGCTGATCGTGAACGTGCCGCCTTGCATGTCCGCTGGGGTCAGCTTGCCTGCCGACAAACGACTCAATGAGGGCTATCGCGTAAGAATTCGCCGCTAGAGGCGCTAGTGTAGCGTGAGGTCTCCGAAATGTCAAATCTCATAGTTTTTGGGTGAGCTACGCTATTTATGGACTTTATTATAATTTGGCTTCAAGGTTCATATTTCTTTTAGGCTGAAATTACCCATTCATTTTTTATTTTTTATTTCGTTAGTAATATCCACAGTTACAGATTTTTTCAATTATCTGTATTCCGAAATAACCCACAAACGCTAATGTGGTTCTCAAATTTGCCGCAAGGGAATATTAAATCTACATATATTATAGAACAAAGCTGATTAGTTACACCATTTATAACTCTTGAACAGCTGGACAGTTATTATGATCTTTGATGTGTGGATTGTAGATTTTGTCTCCGCCCGAATAGCAGAATAGGGGGAGAGAGCGAAGCCGCGGGAATATACTAGTAAGTATATAAAACAATTAGAAATGCCATGTCACTTTAATATTTTGAACTAGATTTTACCCGCGGCTACGCTCGCGCGTGAATCATAAACATTCAATGAAGCAAGCAATCAAGCAAGCATGCTAGCAAGCATTTAAGCAATCATTTAAGCTAGCTTGCAAGCAAGTATGCAAGCAAGCAAGCATGCAAGCAAACATTTAAGCAAGCTGCAAGTGAGCATGTTTCGCTCGCGTGAACATAATCATTTCAAAGAAGCAAGTATGCAAGCAACTAAAAAAGTTATGCTACATCGTTTTGATAGCCGAAGTATCAGGTACGCTACCCTGTTCGACACACTGGAGATCTCTTTAATTGTGTTAGAGAGGGATCTATTAACAAGGAACCCTACGCCACCCTGTGATGTGTTATCATCTCGCGGAAGTACAGAAGGTGGCCCGAGTCTCTAAGATGATGGTGCCCTCTTTATGTATTTCACTTAACTCCTGAATATGCCACCCTTATGTTCTCCAGCTCCACTTCCAACTGCGCTAGAAGAGTCCTAAAAGTCCGTCCGTTCTAGGTAGCCAGGGTCAGTTTACTTAGGTAGCCTTGGATCGACCGGGATTCTTAGCATCCTCTGCCCTACCGTTACCTGAACGCTACTATGACAAGAATAGCGGGGCGACCGGAACTGGGGCCATCTCTTTGCCGTGCGCTTAATTCTGGTAGGGTTTGCCCATAATCCCCACACTGGGCATGCGAGTTGGCGATCGTAGGGCCACAGTTTATGCACCGCCGATGCTGCCAGCCAATCCGGGCCCGGGGACTTAACTGTGCCGATTTGGCTGCGCTATGCCGCAATCAGCCAGCTGCCAGAGCCCAGTCTGTCAGACGGCAGCTGCACCACGGCAGGTAAGGTTGGCTTGGGTCCATAGATGGAGTTGGCACCACAAATAAAAAATGTAAATCTTGAAAAGTTGAAAGTTTGAATACCTCAGACAATTACCATACTAAAGTAAGCTGGGGTATTTCGGGAATCACTTCACTGGAATAACCCTAAAGGGGTAATTCGGAAAAAAAAACTTAAACTATAGCTAGCCTTTAGACTGACACAGTCATTCGCAAAAAACGATTATTTGTCATAACATTAATAGTTCAACTTGTAACTTATCAGGTTTTAGAGTTAGCGGTGTTGGTTATTGTATTTAACTTTTTGGCACAAAAGCACTGCCCAAAAAATATATCACGTCCAACCGATGTCGAGCGATCGCGATATTGGAGAGAAGTCGAGAGCGGTAAATGCTGTTTCATTTAAGATTTCAAGAAGTATGTAATTGATAGATCGCACAGGGTTTCGAGATATTTTAAATTTTGGAATAATCCCGTTTACGGAATTACCCTAAAGCACCTAAATATCCATTTTTGAAGTCATGTCGACGGGCGGTTTCAGACTGGCGTTTTTTTTGTGCGTCTAAGCCCGTTTTTGGAAGAGAGTGTACGCTACAACGCGCTAGCCCTGCTGGCTACTACGAAACGAAACTCGAAACTCGAAGTTCATGTCGCGTGGTCCATCTCGCTCTCGTATTAAATAGTGTAAGTGTCAGAGGGACCGCACAACACGAACTTCGAGTTTCGTAGTAGCCCTGCAGGCGCTTTACTACGAAGTGCAAAATTCGAACTTCGTGTCTTGCCGTCCCGCTGACGCTTGTATTATTTAAAACGAGAGTGAGAGGGACGGCACGATACGAAATTCGAATTATTCTTTCGAGCATTGAAGCTACAAAAGATAGTTTAAGCGCGAGCGAGAACAGTCCTTCCAGACCATTGTTATATTACATTTAACTTAAATCACAATTAACATTGAAAGAAATACACGAAATACGTTCAACTAATACGTTCGCTATTTAGAACTTTATTTAACTTAAAACAATTCAACATGCATTACATTTAGTGTTACTCGCCAAACTGTAACGTTTATCGTTCTTAACCTCCTAACAGCCCGCGTATTTTTTTTTAACATAATGTCTAATCAAATGTCAATTTTTCTTGATTGATATCAAGTTTAAAATTCTTGGATTAAACATTTGACGCTGGGTCTTATAGGACAGGAGTTTAAAACACGGTGTCATTTTTGCGTCAAGAAAAGAATGACCTGTAGACGATGTCCTCTCCAATGATGACGCCGTTGACCACGGGCTGGTCCATGAGCGCGTTGGCAGAGGCCTTCAGGAACGGGGACATGAAGGATAGCTTCACGCCGTACTTCTTCGTGAACGCAGCCAGGTTCGCTTTCCGGTACGCCATTAGTTTACTGTAATGCATAACGTACTTATTTGGTATTGCTTCAAATTTATCTACTATTATCATCATAATCATCATCATATCAGTTGCAGGTGGTAGGACCTTGTACAGGGTCCACCCGGATTGCTACCACCATCTTGCTCGTTAATCCTGCCGTGAAGCAGCAGTGCTTGGACTGTTTGTGTTTCGGCGTGGAGAGTAAGACAGCCGGTGAAATTACTGGCACTTGAGGTATCCCATCTTAGGCCTCTAAGTTGGCAGACAGACGAGCAGACAGTTCACCTGATGTTAAGTGATTACCGTCGCCCATAGACATCCGCGCACCATCAGCACTGCAGATGCAGATGCGTTGCTGGCCTTGCAAGAAATGGCACACTGGCATTTTGAAGGAAGCTATATCGTTGTGAGTTTGTAAAAACTGTTCCATAAATTGCATGTGGGTAAAAAGGAACACTAAAACCACACTGTGGATGCCCGCTACCCATCAAGATGATGTTGATGGAAGCTACTTTCATGGAGAGTAGTGCGGTGATGTAATTTAGCTGCCGGATTCAGCCCGAAGACCTCATCGGAGCACTCCCCGTTGTAGACCATATAGAAAACGCAAAGATAACTAACATCTCTGCGGAGGGCCAAGTTTCCCAGAGAGTATTGGATCACCGATAATACGAGCCGCCCTGCTCTGTAGACGATCAAGTGGGAGGACCAGACCAAAGCTGAGAGCAATACTCCAAGTGAGACCGCGCGATTTTGAGCCTTGTACAGTTATAGACAATGGCTCGGCATGAAGTATCGTCTCGCTCGGCTGAGGACCCCCTACTTTCTGGCAGTAATTTTAGCTTCTCACCAAATGATCACAAAATTGGACCTACAGAAGCATCCCACCCACCTCATGTCGCACTCGTTGAAGGTTGTCAGCATGGCCGTCGTGTTCTGTGCCTCCTTGAGCCGCTCCGCGATGCGCTTGCGCATCTTGTTCATAGGCACGGGGTGCTCGCTGCGGGTACCCGATATAGTCTTAGTGGGGTCGCCGATCTTCTGGGCTGCTAGCTGAATAATTGAAAGGTTTATTAATTCAGACGTTACTTAGTCAATGAACTACGGACCTTTTGAACCTATATTTACGAGTAGCTGCTGCTGGCAACTCTGTCTGTGAAGATTTTGCTTTTTGCTACAAAAGGTTTCCGAAAAATTTCCGTTACAATCCTAAGCCGAGAATAACACAATATTTAGGCCGTGAATCGTGACTCAGTATTACTATTTTTTTATTGTCAGTATTACTTACCTATCTACGAATAAATAATAAGTCAGGAAATGTAACTGCGTTATAAAAATGGCCTTCCGTGAACACGTTTACTAGGAAGTAGGCGGGGTTTAAAAGCGTGTTCTGCGGGTCATTTGACTGACACCTGACATTGCATCACGCGCGCAAACCAATCCCTGCTATCTTTCTGAATTTTAACCAATCAACAAGCACGTCTATTTGCAACCTCGAAAATGGTTTTTATTTGATTCAGAATCATAGGTAAGTCGTTTTGGTTTAAGGATGTGGCCACTTTTTTATGGAATTTATTCTGAGTTACGCTACCTGATTGATTATTATTTATTCGTAGAGTATTAGGTGCTCACCAGACAATGTAGAAGCAAATAGCACTCCGTTACTTATAGAGTGGACCCCGGTGGTTTCTCAGCGACTTGCATGACTGCAAGCGGCCGCTTAGCTTCTAGGTCCGCCGCCAGAGCACGAGCAGCGAAGCGACCGCGGCCCGGCTTCTGGGCCCTGCGTCACGCCTGTTATATCGACCTAAGTCCAGCACTGATGATTGACTGACGACGATGTCTTACCGATGGTCCCGCCACTTTTTTAGCAATATAGCTTGGGTTTTCAGTCCGGCGCCGTGCTTGTTCACCCAAGAACTGTACTGATTGTCTAATTAGCTGAAGACATGTTGATGTCTTACCGGGGATCCGCCGGTTTCTTAGCGACCACGGGCTTGTCTTCTGCTGCGCTTGTTTTTGGGACCTAAGAGTCTCCCCACATCTATTAACGCGGAATCGGAAAAAGCTTTATGTCCACGCAATAAGTGCTAAAAAGTCGATAGATGTGGGGAGATTCTGAGGCCAGCACTGATCGTATATTTGCTGACGATGTCTTACCGTGGGTCCCGCTGGTTTCTTAGCAACTGCGGGCTTGGCAGCAGCAGCGGGTTTGGCCGCTACGACGGCGGGGGCAGCGGCGGGGGCGGGGGCTGCTGCCGGCGCAGGCGCCGCGGGCTTGGCTGCTGGCGCCGCGGCCGGGGCCGCCGCCGGGGCAGCGGCCGGCGCTACGCCTGTTATGTCCACCTGTTGGGGAACGTGGTTTAGACAGGTATATCAAGCTAAAGAACATAAAGGTCTCTACCCATTACACCATATCATCTATAACCGTAATAGCAACGTGTCAGAGGGCCTACTCCGAAATTAGAAAATCGAAGTTCGTATCGTACCGTCCCTCTCACTCTCGTATTAAATAGTATAAGCGTCAGAAAGTCGGAACGACACGAACTTCGATTTTCAAATTTGCGAGTAGCCCCGCAGGCGAAAATATATTTGAAAAGTATGAGAGCGGGCGCGGGTGCAGGTAAAATTCGGCGCACGCGACCCACACAGTGAAGGCTGCTCGTACTATTTTTTAATAGGCATCCAGTCCACCCGCGCCATGCATGCAATCCGCGTCAGCTAGCGTAGGCCCTCAGCTTTTAGATTACATTTTGTTTGCAGAATATTACGTCGGGATGTTACTATGTACACATTTATAATGACAATGAATGCTAGATATGGGACCTGGAACAGCGGCTGCTGCGACTTCACAGCCTGACCCTCCTTGACCAGCAGCTTCACGACCTTCCCGTGGCCGGGAGACATCACGGGCAGCGCCGTCTTGTCCGTCTCGATCTCGAGCACCACCTCGTCCATGGCTACTGCGTCACCTTCCTTCTTTATGAGCCTTAGAATCAAATAAACGATACAATTAGAACGATACCATTTTTAGTATAGGTTTCTAAAATCACATAACTCGAAAGTGGAAAAGATCCATATAGTGCAGCTGTACCTGCAGCTGCACTTTTTTCTACCAATTAGAATTGGTATTTGCATGACGTGTCGTTCTAATACATTTCTAAATCTGAGTGTGATAAAAAATGGTCTTCTGGGTCTGGGGATCATTATTCGAGCGTTTATTTTAGTTGATTTACTTAGGCAGGGGCACATTTTTGTTCACATAGTAGAAGATTCTGTAATAGTTCCCAGTTTATCTAGTAGAAGTACAAGACGTCTAAAAAAAAACGAAAATGTCATCAAATTGTACAACCCATTCTTAAAAAAATGTGAGCACGAAAATTGAGGCGATTGAATCGCTCGAATAATGATCCTGTATATTCTGGGGGCTCACTTGATGTCCCCGGTGGTGACGGAGTCAGGGAACGTCGGGGCTTTCACCTCCTCCACAGCCTGCAGGGCCGCACTGATGTGGAGCCAGCGACACCCATCCGACTGGTGTTCTCTGCTTCTCTGTGATTTGTCGTAGCTGCAAATTTGACCATGGGGGGATTTAAATTGTCACCAGGAGGGAGTGGCTATGTTTAAATGTTATGACGTTACATACATTTTGGGTAGTTAATTGTCGGGCAAGAACTTTTAATAAGACTTAAAAATGGTACCCCTTTTTCCCACATACGATGGCGCGTGACCGTAAAAAAATACTTCCGGAATATAAACTGTAATAGCTGCTCTAAGGTCAGTGCTTTTGCAAATCTTGGTCCAATTACACTAAAGTACCTATGGCGGCCCTTAATAGGTTAAAGATGGTCTTGCGTAAAAAAAAACTTGGAAGGAAACCTAACCAGAGGGGTGGGAGGATTATAATATTGTTTGTGGACGTCTCTCAGAATGCAAGGAAAATAAAGAAAAGTCTTCAACACAACGACGGTGACTAACAGAGTCGGATCTACAATTTGGCCATTTTGGGGTTAATACGTCAAATTTTGAACATGAAACTACCGTGAGACTCACTCATTTTAAATGATACCATAACGGATAACTCACGTCTGAAATCGAGTTTAGCTCGACATGTTTAGGGCTAATCCGTAACCCTTCTTCTGGGAGCAACGCGACTTGGCGGCTGCAGCAACACGCGCACTGAACACAACACGCAAGCGCGCAACACGTACGTCGCGTTGCTCCCAGAAAAAGGATTACGGATTAGCCCGAACAATGACGAGCTAAACTCGATTTCAGACGTGAGTTATCCGTTATGGTATCATTTAAATAGTACGTAATAGTCAATATAAAACAGTATATTTGACTTTCACACAATAATTGCAGATCCGACTCTGTTAATAGTCACCGTAGATAAATGGTTTCGAATATAGGGCCACTTAAGAAACGATGTTTTTAGACAAGGTTTTATTTACATTCAATCAGTGCCGGCTTTAGCCCTTGGTCAAGGTAGAGCGAGATTGTCTACACTACACCGCTTCAGCGCCTCTCAAAAGGCGCCATCAAAATTTTATTACAAGCTTTTATTTAGTTTCACCTGTCCCGTCGTCTGTCTGTCTGTCTATCGGTCTGTCTGTCTGTAGTCAAATCTTGCAAGTTAAATTTGATCAACTTCCACTATTCAGATCGACTTGAAATTTGGAATACTTATGTAAATCGCGTGACAATACAATAATCTAGTAGTGACATCCTGGTAGTCCAGCCAGGATCGTCTTCGCAGGACGGAACTCTTCAACGGTTAATAGCATCGACTTGAAATTTGGTATGCAAATGTAGTTTGCGTGACAATGCAAGTACAGTCAACAAAAAGTACAGTCAGCAAAAAAAGCCTGTATTAAAAATGAAATTTTTATGGTTAGGTTATTTTGCGCTAGAAACGGGAAAATGCCCCTTGACATCTAGAGCGATTGGTCCTCTTGCTCTACCCCAGGGTCGGCGCTGCTTGCATTGTTCTTAAGTATATATGTAAATATTTCAGTTGTCTCCAAATCTTGCAAGTCAAATAGCATCCATTAGTACAGATCGGATTTACTTCTTTACTAAGCAGGTATAGGTAGGTAGTAGGTATTGAATTGTTTTTCTTTTTTTTTATTATGTTTTAGGTAGTGTTTTGCTTATTGTCAGCCACAATACCATTTCCTTCTTCAAGGTGAGGACTGAAAACCAGCAGCTCTGCTGAGTCCTTTACCTCTTCACAAATTATGTTTTATCTGTTTTTTTCTTTGTATTTTGTTGTGTTATATTTTTGGCTTTGTGGATAAATATTCTTTTATTTTTTTTATTTTATTTTTAAGTACTAGCTAGGATGACATACACGGACATTTAGCAAAAAAGTTTGTTGTGTTAAAACTTAATTAATAAAAAGGACACAGCACGGCTGCGAATCTTCAGTTTGGTATAAAACCAGCATTGTTGCAGTATAATATAAATAGATATTATACCTAATATATAAAATTATTTAGCTTACATGAAGCCCGAAACATTATTAATCTGGTTCTTTCTGTGCGGAGGACTGTTGCTGTTGTTCTGCGTTCCATTCCATTCGTTTTTGCCTCGAATTATCTGAAAAAAAATTTTTTTTTTAAATATAAACATATACGAAAAAAGTACAAAGGCAATTTTTCCCTGACAAGGAATCTCATCCAGCTATCCTAGTTAAGAGATAATTGTAAATCATCATCATCATCATCATGTCAGCCGAAAGACGTCCACTGCTGGACATAGGCCTCCCCCAAGGCTCTCCACTCAGACTGGTCTTGTGCGATCCCGCAATCTTAACCAAGTCGTCGCTCCATCTTGTTGGAGGCCTACCGACAGCTCGTCTCCCGGTCCGCGGACGCCATTCGAGAACCTTCTGACCCCATCGGCCATCAGTCCTGCGAGCAATGTGCCCCGCCCACTGCCACTTTAGTTTTGCAATTCTTCGGGCTATGTCGGTAACCTACGTTTTCAGAATTTTTCTCTGCCTACTTCTTTCGCCACAAACATTGGCAGATCAAAAACGAAAGGTCAAACCACTTTAATTTATTTTGGTCTTCCATCTAAAGACGCTACAAAAATATTGTTATTGTACCACCATGTCAAAGTCACTCAAGTTAATCTATGAATTAGGGAATATCTTTATAACTTACAAACCACGCCATTCGACGTCTGAACATGATATGTAGACAATAAAATGAATTTTGTTAGTTATAATAATACGCTAGCATTAATTGTTTCATTGCCGAAAATCTACTTATCACGTCAAACTTGAAGTTTATTTTACTTCTTTATTGAATGACAGAGTTATTTAGCTAATCAAAACTTTATGGGAAAGTCTATTCTAGATTTTTGTATGTCATAAGGTTTTATAAGCTGTAGAGTTAAAACACCTTTAAAACATCTAATGTTTCACACAAGTTAAAATCGTCAAAGTAGTCTACATATTACTTATTACTTCCGTACTTAAAATAGTATACTCGTATTGTTTTAAACTAAATTAAAATGTGTTTGTCTACTCAACGCTAGATGGCGCTAACAGTGCAGTTACGACGACGCGCGCGCGACCGACGAAGGAGGATTATTTGTTCATTGCGTGCGCTGCTAGATAAGATAAGTAACCAAACAACTGTACGGCGAGCGACACTGCTGCGTGATGAAAAGGAAAAACTACGGAAGAACAGGCCAAGTGTGTGTCGGGCAACGCGTAGTGTTGGGTTCCGTACTAATATGCGGCAAATAATTATTCAGTATAAAGTTTACTTAGGCTGCGATAGTTTTCATTTTAAATTAATATGAAAGTATACTCGTACTACCATCATGATATACTTTACATTTTTCAAGCACTTGTTTCTTAAAAATTAGCACTTCAAAGCCTAATATTTTGCAAATGTAGCTAGCTATCCCTAAATCGAAAAATGGTCTTAGCAAACTTCTAATGTTGTTGAAAGATCTTTCCAACGATACCCCACAAACACTATGCGTTTAGACAAGAGAAAAAAACATCCCTGTTTTACGTATACCTAGTACCTCCTTACTACCTATGTAAGTACCGAAAAGTTATTTTTACAAAAAAATATTTTCCACTTGATCGCCGTACCTAGTAACTCGCTGAAATATGGATTTTGATAGTTTACTCCAAGTTCACGCAGGGGTGCAACTTGGCCTCATTACCCTAAACTCTTCAGGGCCCCCGATAGGCTGATGACGGTCTTGGTACCTACTGCATCCAATTTGTCCCAATGAAGGCATCTAGATAAGTGAGCAGTCGATAGTTGCCGGTCCGGTGCCGGCACGATAGATTCCTAATCAAAGATGCGGGCGAATCTTAACTAATTAGAGGGGAGAGACCCCTTTGTGCGCAGGGTTGCCAGTGCAAATCAGATTACGTTTTTATTTTATTTCGGAAAGGAATTTGTTTTGACCTCCGTACAACGACCAACAAACAGAGATGATATTCTATGGACCATCAAAAATGATGTCGCATCTTTTAAATGTTCCACTTTGAACATGTTGTATTTTCTATTATTTTATAATATCCTAATAAATATCCTATTATAAGTAATATTTCAAATGTATATGTGAATTTTTTTGTTTAGTTGTCACGCTTTTACTTACAATATCAAAACCGACCGTAATTAAATTTGGTATTAGAGACATTGAGGCTTTAAGTTATAACTATCTCCACACTGAATTTCATTACGATTGGTTGAGTGAGTACCAACTTTGATCGTGTAAACGTAACAAAAAAAAACATTTTTATAATACAATATACATGTATAAAATATTGAGTATTGAATATTAGTTATAGTAGTCAGCCGCTAAGAAGTCAATCCTGACACCTGTCATCCTGGTACTAAATATGTCAATGTTTTTGTTTTATGACGTATTCAGTATGGGAGTGACACGTGTCAGGATTAACTTCTTAACGGCGGACTACTATAGTTGAATACCGTAACGTTTGTCAATCCTAATTTTAAACTCTTACAAACCTTTTACAAGGGTATATCTATTTTTGTTTATTATTTACTAGCTTTTACCCGCGGCTTCGCCCGCATGAAACTTCGTTATCGCGCGCTGTTTCCTCGGGAACTGTGCATTTTTCCGGGATAAAAAGTAGCCTATGTCACTCTCTGGCCCATAAACTATCTCTATGCAAAAAATCACGTCGATCCGTCGCTCCATTTCGACGTGAAAGACCAACAAACATACAAACACACACATTTTCGCATTTATAATATTAGTATGGATATCACTATTTAAACTTACCACACTGTTGAAAATGTCGATACCTTGTATTCTCTTGTGAAGTTGGCAACCCTGTCCAAGAATTTCAAAACTCTCCATAACGGCGTCTTGAGTGGACAGAGCTCCGCTGCCGTCCAGAGCGCCGTAGATATACGAGAGTCATATTATACACCGCAGCCCCTTTTGGATGCCCTTTAGTAATTAGTTTAAAGTAAATTCCGTAAGGTAGGTACTTTTATGGATGGAATAAAGGTATTAAATTATTGAAATCTAGGAAATTGTATATATTTTTATAATAAAATTCCAAAAAATATTATAAATAAAACAGATACAAAATTCAGATCTATTGTCAAGAAGACGTTAATGTCTAAGGCGTATTATAAAGTTAATGATTATATCATGGACAGGGATATTTGGAAATAATTCCGATCCGCATTAGCGATCCCTTCAAATAGCGAACCTACTGCGTTAAAAATAAAGTTGTGTTAAATACTTGTGATGTATAGATATCATTTAATAATATTGTAAATCTGTTGATGTTGACATTGATTGATTTTTGAGGTACTAGGCAACGGATAAACACACTTTTAGATAGATAAATGTCTATAACCTTAATACCCATTATTTACTCGAGAATAGACATTCGTATTTTTGATACTAGTGTCTGCCCCGATCGGAGATCAAACCCGGAACTTCAAGCTTTGTAATCAGGTTCCCTAACTACTGAGCTATCTGGTCGTCATAAATGTTATGTGTACTTACTCATATATAGGTGCTCTAAAAAGGATATTTGGAATGGAATCCATCCACTTTCATAGTCTATATTTTTAGATAGAAACAACTCAGGGTTCTTCAAATTTTACCACAAAATTATCTTTATTTTGGAATTTCTTTAATTAACGGTTACAAATAGTTTAATAAACAGCTACATGAAAGACCACGCGTTTAAAGATCACTTTGTCTACGATATTTTTTAATGTTTTTAAAATACGATGTGCATATCGCAGTTTATTTTTATGAGTTTCTTATATCATGGTCGGCCCTTAACTGAATGTTCCTCTCATCCACTCAAAGGTAAGGTAGAGATCCCTTAAAGCGATAAGTTCGCCGTACGTGTATGTATCTCAACGTTATTCATTGGGGTGTGTAATGATCGGTATAACAACATTTGATATAATTTCACTGGATTAACAACATTTGATATAATTTCCAAGAAAAGGAGCTTCACTGAACTTTTTTATAAAATAAACCTAACCTAACCTAACCCAAAGTACATCAAATCGAATTAATAATAATAATCCATTTATTTCAATCACAATGCCCATAGATTAATTACAATAGAAATAAGTTTGGTTTTTAAGATAAATTGCATTATATCAAATGAAAATTCTATCAAATAGAAATGGAAATGGTTATTCGCTTTTTCACAAAAATACATTAGTAATACAATTTAAACAAATAAAAAAAAAAAAAAAATTTTTGTGAAATCGCGAAGCGGTCCCAGCTCAGCATAGTGTTGGCCGTGTAGGCCAAATGTTGTTAAATCAATTGTTGCATTATATCAATTGTTGTTATATTCTTCGTGACTCGGTGGAGTTCATTGTGTTACCTTCTTTATTTTCGTACTGTAAAGAATTTACATATAACTTTTCCCGAACCCAGTCCCTATATTGTTAAGACTGGGTATAATGCCTAGTAATTATAACACAGAACCATCCTAGACACCCTTCCTTAGTCACAGTAAATTCACGAAACAGTAGGTAAACCGTAGTCTTAAAACACGGCAGCCGTAAGCAAGTGCGGCCTTAAGTTATTAATACTTCCATGTATTGTTTGAGAGCCGGCGAAACAAAGTGCGGGACGGGCTGGCCGCAGAATGCCGTAAGTGAGAGCTGGGGACTTTTTTTTTCGTATGTCCAGATACAATACAGTAGGTACAAGACTCAATATTGAACAACAACACATAGTAAGCAAAGCACTATAGCGAAGATACAGGTATATGTATAGAGATTTTCCTAGGTAAGCAATAGGCGGCCTTATCGCTTCAGAAAGGAGATACGTGCCCGATTTAAAGTAATCTTTTTTATTTATTTACGGGCTGCTTCACCATCCACTGATTAGTGTTAACTGGCGGTTAGGTGTGATGCCGTCTCTATTTGTTTTGTTCGCGTAGACGGAGACGGCATCACATTTAACCGTCGGTTAACGCTAATCAATGAATGGTGAAACAGCCCCTTAATCTGTAAAATTTGTATTCTTTGAAACAAATGGGATTTGAATGCAGTTTTTTTACTTCTCAACGCAACGCAACGACCCATATTGTAAAAATGACAAAACCTTCACTTTACTTTCAAAAAACAAAAAGCTGAACTAACTAACATTAATCTTTGAGAGCGATTTAATAAAAATCGTCTCAGCGACATCTAATTTAACTAAGCATACAATACAATTTACTAAAAAATACTTAAAAAAAAGATGATACTTTGCATAGGGATGACGTAAAACTAGTTTCCATAACATAACAGATGAACATACTTACGAGCGCTTTAACTAATCGGTTAAGCGTCATTAGCATCCAACATTTATTAGCACAATGGAAAGACAGGTCGCAAGAATTTTGATCACACTAAATTTAGCATCGGTATTGTTTAGTTTTTATAATAATTTCAAAACTCTATTGCCGAAAAAAAACGCTGCGCAAACGTTGAATATTTATCTGGTAGCTAATAGATTGAATTTAGTTCTAATTTTCAGCAGCGTCGATCTGCGTATGGCCCCATCTGCCGGACCAAGTTGTGCCATCTCAGGTAATAAGTAAGCTACTGTTTCAGCTTAAACGATCAGACTTGCCGCTCGCAAACAAGGCGAACCGCACCGAGGGATGGGATGACTAAATATCGATATAAATAAATTTCAATTATTATTAAAGTTCTCCTTAAATTATTCTGTTAAGACTGGGTGATTTGGTAAATTTTGCATGTGTGTGCGATTGTTTGTTACACTGTTATTTCTAAAACAATTAGATGGATTTGTATGAAATTTGGTTTGTAGCTGCATCTCGGGCATAGCGAAAAGTCTCGTAAGAGCCGCGTTAAATTTTAATTATCAAAATTCTAACGTAAGAGCCGCGTTAAATTTTAATTATCAAAATTAAAAACTAATTGTCAATCAAGAAAAGTGACTTTTGCGTAGGTACTTGTTTACTAAATTGAGTTGTACAAGTGTAAAAATATGAACTTATTTAAAGTTTCAAAAATAAGTACCACAGACTCTTATTCCGATGCAATACGGCCGTGGTAACATATTTTTGAGTGGTTCGAATAGATAGGTACTTATTTTTGCACTTAACTGTACACTGGACGTTATGAGTCATTAACTTTTTCGCCGACTTTCCCATGGAATCAGGGTAAACAATCGCTAAGTCTCGACACTGCAATTGGGCAAAAGCGTTCTTCATGCAATACAAATCGTCACTACTTTGAAAATCTCGTATCTCAAATCAATACGTCAACAAAATTGACCTTTGAAATTAAGTTTCGTAAAGTTCAATTAGAAAAGTATCAATTTTGAGCTACGAGCTTTTTTCAAAGTAGTGACGAAATGAAGATCACGATGAATTTTGTGAAGAGCCCCGCAGTCATTTTGTAAAATCTTGAGGTTTCCATTAAACTACAAGACCTCGCTAAAGTAACCGCAGGCAAGGCTAGCAGGTACTTATTCAATAATGTAAAATATTTTTATAATTGCATTGTCACAAAATCTGCACTCCACAGAAGTAGAATTAGTACACTACTATTGTCTACTATGAATTATCACAGAAAAAGAAAACATCGATACGTCCACCCCAACCCTACTAAAACTAGCTGGTCAGTGTGATACTTTCTTCGGCCATAAGTCCGGTCTTCTCTAGTTGGCAACTTGTCGATTTATGGAATACCAGTCGGATTTATAGTTTGTCTTGGACAGAATGCGCCATTAGCATTATTGTCCGAATATTTGTCAATAAATCGTCGAGATATTCTACTTGGAATTTACTTCGGATCGTTTCGATTGGATTGTTCACGGGTTTTTGTCTTGCTATCAGGAGATTAGACGCGTTTTTCGGGTTTGGGGAAAATTTGAGATTTTGTTTTAACTTTTTATTGGTCTAGTGTAAGTTTAGAGCAACATTTATAGAGCAAGGTTTTTTTTTCTTTTAGTTGTTGTGGTGGTGCTGATTTATTGACTGACTGGTATCTAGGGGACGATTTTTGAAACCTTATTGTGTGAAAAAACTACTCAAGCGTGGTAAAATTTTAACAAAAATCATGTCAACGTGTTCAAAATTTTATATGAGTTGTATTTTTCTAGTAATGCTTACATAGATTTTTACAGATGGTTATGGGGGGGGGGGGAAGTTCCGGAGTAGCAACCGCGGGTGGAGCGACGACATCGCTAGAGTTGCGGGCAACCGGTGGATACAAGCAGCCAGTTGTCGTTCATTGCTGCGTTCTAAGGGATGCCTTTGTTCAACAGTGGACATCCTCTGGGTGATAATAATGATGATGATGACTTTCGAGTAAAGTGGTTTCAAAGTAAAACAATTTTTGTTTCTTATTCCATGCAAGTACTTTTTATTAACTTTCTAAAACATCCTCGATTCCAACAATTTATTTTACGCTCGTAATACAATTAGGTATAATGCCTGTGAAGACTTTGACGCGTTTGGCTGTAATTTTAATGTATGATTCAACAGTTCCATTCAATTACTCCTCTTGATCTCCACACTTCCCGGTCCAGCGCAAGAGGAGAAGTCTTTGCCCAGCAGTGGGACACTATTCCAGGCTAGTAAAAAATATCTGTTACTGGCGTGATATCGTAACAACTCGCTTCCCGTCGAGTTGCCTACAATTTATTTATTTATTTTCGGAGAACCAACAGCTTTAATTTACAGAATAAACTTATTTTATAGTATCAATAAAGCCTATTATAGTTATTTTGACGTAACTCCCGTGATGACAAGTACGGCAAAGCTTATAAGTATCTAAAAGTCAGTGGATATCAATTCAAAGACGCACTTACGAGCAATTCACGCTTCTGTCATTCTCCGGGTTGCCTAACAAAAATGTTCATTGCACGCCACTGGCATGTACTTATAGAATACAAAGATTTTCTCCTAGTCGTTGAACTAGAAATATAACCCCTTAGCTTTGTATTGTACTTCGAGTAACAATTTCATTCAGGAGCCAAGGAAGTTCTTAATATATTCCCTCAAGTGTGGCGGAAACGGGACGATACCGCCGGCGGGGATTAAGGTGCCTCCATGTAAGTTTAGAGAGTAAAATTTTCATATTATTTTATTAGAACCCTTTTCCACTTACTTGTTCACACATACTTACACACACACACACACACACACACACATTTAAAATGAATGTATGTATATTATTATTATTATTTATAACAAACACATAACTCGCACCGCACGCAAACATATCTTCGCAAATCTCTGGTGGGAACGTAGCCTTAACAACAATAAACATTTTTTTATTTCTTTTGCATCTAATCATCAGCAAAAACAGAACACTTGTCTTATAGGCTCACTTTGTTGTCTATCCGTCCATATGTCAAGACAAGACCCTTTTTCTCAGGAACGCGTAGAAGTATTATTATTCCCCTTGATGGCGGCCTTAATGCTTGGTTGGCCAATGTCAGTTACGATGACAAGGTTGCGGTTGATTCTACAGAACGCCAACAGTTTGACAGGAGCAAGAAAGTAGAAGTATCAAGCTGAAATTAATACCGAATTGTCAAGTACCCTCGGAGCAGTGAAAAATCAAACTTCTATGTCAACGCTGTCAAAGGATATAGTTATTAGAAAATCGAAATTTGATATGAAGGCAGCTCTTCTAGCACAACTTTATTATCTAATTTTTTTTAGTATAAAAGGTATATTAGGTACAATAAAAAAAAACTAAAACTACATTAAAATTAAATAAGCAAAAAACTAATAATAAATCTAAAAATGGGCCCTGCGGCATGGTACCAAAGATGCTGGCAGCATTTCCCCGCTGGATCGCAAGACTGATGCGTTGAGCGAGGAAACTGCCAGCTCTTCGGTCTCCTGTGGTATCTCTGAGTCTCTTTGATAGATCTTTATCTAAATCCAAGTTATTTGGGAATGTTACCAACAAAAGTAATTAGCTCAGTTATGAGAATAGAATCGAACCTTTAAAGCCATGACCATGGGTCCGGAGACAACCTGTATTTATTTGTCTTGTCTTATAAGACAATGATGTTGAGTGCAAACCGCCCGCAGAGGTACAACAGGCATTGTGACGTCACTCCGGATTTCCGGCACCCGTAAGACTTCCGCGGCGATATATCCCGGGGTTTGGCGACCCCCGCGACCCCCGCGTCGAGACATTCGCACAATCGCTTTTGTCTCACTTGATGATTGAACGCCGTGTTTATTTAAAAATACACGGTGTAATTTTGAACGTGATTAAAAATTAGTGTTTCTAGCTCAGTTAATGTTGGATTTATAATGCATTACCTACTCCATTTTTCGAAATTAGTCGGATAAAATAAAAATTAAATCACGAACTTGATGTATATGTCCAGCATTAACTGAGCTATTTAGAAACACTTGGATCACAGTTAAAATTACACTTAATAGTGGTATATCTACATAAGTATGACAAGTTTCAGCTCAATCGGATGCCAGGAAGTGGTCGAAAAATG